>NC_054541.1:50945198-51120198 GCF_017654505.1 Polyodon spathula | reverse complement strand
ACCATAATGTTTGCTACAGTCCCTCCAGTAGGATATTGTTGGGTGCGGTGGACAGTGCTGTCGTTGCCCTGACCATGATGTTTGCTACAGTCCCTCCTGTAGGATATTGTTGGTTGAGGTGGACAGTGCTGTCGTTGCCCTGACCATGATGTTTGCTACAGTCCCTCCTGTAGGATATTGTTGGTTGAGGTGGACAGTGCTGTCGTTGCCCTGACCATGATGTTTGCTACAGTCCCTCCAGTAGGATATTGTTGGTTGAGGTGGACAGTGCTGTCGTTGCCCTGACCATGATGTTTGCTACAGTCCCTCCTGTAGGATATTGTTGGTTGAGGTGGACAGTGCTGTCGTTGCCCTGACCATGATGTTTGCTACAGTCCCTCCAGTAGGATATTGTTGGTTGAGGTGGACAGTGCTGTCGTTGCCCTGACCATGATGTTTGCTACAGTCCCTCCAGTAGGATATTGTTGGTTGAGGTGGACAGTGCTGCTGTTGCCCTGACCATGATGTTTGCTACAGTCCCTCCAGTAGGATATTGTTGGTTGAGGTGGACAGTGCTGCCGTTGCCCTGACCATGATGTTTGCTACAGTCCCTCCAGTAGGATATTGTTGGTTGAGGTGGACAGTGCTGTCGTTGCCCTGACCATGATGTTTGCTACAGTCCCTCCAGTAGGATGTTGTTGGTTGAGGTGGACAGTGCTGTCGTTGCCCTGACCATGATGTTTGCTACAGTCCCTCCAGTAGGATGTTGTTGGTTGAGGTGGACAGTGCTGTCGTTGCCCTGACCATGATGTTTGCTACAGTCCCTCCAGTAGGATATTGTTGGTTGAGGTGGACAGTGCTGTCGTTGCCCTGACCATGATGTTTGCTACAGTCCCTCCAGTAGGATATTGTTGGTTGAGGTGGACAGTGCTGTCGTTGCCCTGACCATGATGTTTGCTACAGTCCCTCCAGTAGGATATTGTTGGTTGAGGTGGACAGTGCTGTCGTTGACCTGACCATGATGTTTGCTACAGTCCCTCCAGTAGGATATTGTTGGTTGAGGTGGACAGTGCTGTCGTTGCCCTGACCATGATGTTTGCTACAGTCCCTCCAGTAGGATATTGTTGGTTGAGGTGGACAGTGCTGTCGTTGCCCTGACCATGATGTTTGCTACAGTCCCTCCAGTAGGATATTGTTGGTTGAGGTGGACAGTGCTGTCGTTGCCCTGACCATGATGTTTGCTACAGTCCCTCCAGTAGGATATTGTTGGTTGAGGTGGACAGTGCTGTCGTTGCCCTGACCATGATGTTTGCTACAGTCCCTCCAGTAGGATATTGTTGGTTGAGGTGGACAGTGCTGTCGTTGCCCTGACCATGATGTTTGCTACAGTCCCTCCAGTAGGATATTGTTGGTTGAGGTGGACAGTGCTGTCGTTGCCCTGACCATGATGTTTGCTACAGTCCCTCCAGTAGGATATTGTTGGTTGAGGTGGACAGTGCTGTCGTTGCCCTGACCATGATGTTTGCTACAGTCCCTCCAGTAGGATATTGTTGGTTGAGGTGGACAGTGCTGTCGTTGCCCTGACCATGATGTTTGCTACAGTCCCTCCAGTAGGATATTGTTGGTTGAGGTGGACAGTGCTGTCGTTGCCCTGACCATGATGTTTGCTACAGTCCCTCCAGTAGGATATTGTTGGTTGAGGTGGACAGTGCTGTCGTTGCCCTGACCATGATGTTTGCTACAGTCCCTCCAGTAGGATATTGTTGGTTGAGGTGGACAGTGCTGTCGTTGCCCTGACCATGATGTTTGCTACAGTCCCTCCAGTAGGATATTGTTGGTTGAGGTGGACAGTGCTGTCGTTGCCCTGACCATGATGTTTGCTACAGTCCCTCCAGTAGGATATTGTTGGTTGAGGTGGACAGTGCTGTCGTTGCCCTGACCATGATGTTTGCTACAGTCCCTCCAGTAGGATATTGTTGGTTGAGGTGGACAGTGCTGTCGTTGCCCTGACCATGATGTTTGCTACAGTCCCTCCAGTAGGATATTGTTGGTTGAGGTGGACAGTGCTGTCGTTGCCCTGACCATGATGTTTGCTACAGTCCCTCCAGTAGGATATTGTTGGTTGAGGTGGACAGTGCTGTCGTTGCCCTGACCATGATGTTTGCTACAGTCCCTCCAGTAGGATATTGTTGGTTGAGGTGGACAGTGCTGTCGTTGCCCTGACCATGATGTTTGCTACAGTCCCTCCAGTAGGATATTGTTGGTTGAGGTGGACAGTGCTGTCGTTGCCCTGACCATGATGTTTGCTACAGTCCCTCCAGTAGGATATTGTTGGTTGAGGTGGACAGTGCTGTCGTTGCCCTGACCATGATGTTTGCTACAGTCCCTCCAGTAGGATATTGTTGGTTGAGGTGGACAGTGCTGTCGTTGCCCTGACCATGATGTTTGCTACAGTCCCTCCAGTAGGATATTGTTGGTTGAGGTGGACAGTGCTGTCGTTGCCCTGACCATGATGTTTGCTACAGTCCCTCCAGTAGGATATTGTTGGTTGAGGTGGACAGTGCTGTCGTTGCCCTGACCATGATGTTTGCTACAGTCCCTCCAGTAGGATATTGTTGGTTGAGGTGGACAGTGCTGTCGTTGCCCTGACCATGATGTTTGCTACAGTCCCTCCAGTAGGATATTGTTGGTTGAGGTGGACAGTGCTGTCGTTGCCCTGACCATGATGTTTGCTACAGTCCCTCCAGTAGGATATTGTTGGTTGAGGTGGACAGTGCTGTCGTTGCCCTGACCATGATGTTTGCTACAGTCCCTCCAGTAGGATATTGTTGGTTGAGGTGGACAGTGCTGTCGTTGCCCTGACCATGATGTTTGCTACAGTCCCTCCAGTAGGATATTGTTGGTTGAGGTGGACAGTGCTGTCGTTGCCCTGACCATGATGTTTGCTACAGTCCCTCCAGTAGGATATTGTTGGTTGAGGTGGACAGTGCTGTCGTTGCCCTGACCATGATGTTTGCTACAGTCCCTCCAGTAGGATATTGTTGGTTGAGGTGGACAGTGCTGTCGTTGCCCTGACCATGATGTTTGCTACAGTCCCTCCAGTAGGATATTGTTGGTTGAGGTGGACAGTGCTGTCGTTGCCCTGACCATGATGTTTGCTACAGTCCCTCCAGTAGGATATTGTTGGTTGCGGTGGACAGTGCTGTCGTTGCCCTGACCATGATGTTTGCTACAGTCCCTCCAGTAGGATATTGTTGGTTGAGGTGGACAGTGCTGTCGTTGCCCTGACCATGATGTTTGCTACAGTCCCTCCAGTAGGATATTGTTGGTTGAGGTGGACAGTGCTGTCGTTGCCCTGACCATGATGTTTGCTACAGTCCCTCCAGTAGGATATTGTTGGTTGAGGTGGACAGTGCTGTCGTTGCCCTGACCATGATGTTTGCTACAGTCCCTCCAGTAGGATATTGTTGGTTGAGGTGGACAGTGCTGTCGTTGCCCTGACCATGATGTTTGCTACAGTCCCTCCAGTAGGATATTGTTGGTTGAGGTGGACAGTGCTGTCGTTGCCCTGACCATGATGTTTGCTACAGTCCCTCCAGTAGGATATTGTTGGTTGAGGTGGACAGTGCTGTCGTTGCCCTGACCATGATGTTTGCTACAGTCCCTCCAGTAGGATATTGTTGGTTGAGGTGGACAGTGCTGTCGTTGCCCTGACCATGATGTTTGCTACAGTCCCTCCAGTAGGATATTGTTGGTTGAGGTGGACAGTGCTGTCGTTGCCCTGACCATGATGTTTGCTACAGTCCCTCCAGTAGGATATTGTTGGTTGAGGTGGACAGTGCTGTCGTTGCCCTGACCATGATGTTTGCTACAGTCCCTCCAGTAGGATATTGTTGGTTGAGGTGGACAGTGCTGTCGTTGCCCTGACCATGATGTTTGCTACAGTCCCTCCAGTAGGATATTGTTGGTTGAGGTGGACAGTGCTGTCGTTGCCCTGACCATGATGTTTGCTACAGTCCCTCCAGTAGGATATTGTTGGTTGAGGTGGACAGTGCTGTCGTTGCCCTGACCATGATGTTTGCTACAGTCCCTCCAGTAGGATATTGTTGGTTGAGGTGGACAGTGCTGTCGTTGCCCTGACCATGATGTTTGCTACAGTCCCTCCAGTAGGATATTGTTGGTTGAGGTGGACAGTGCTGTCGTTGCCCTGACCATGATGTTTGCTACAGTCCCTCCAGTAGGATATTGTTGGTTGAGGTGGACAGTGCTGTCGTTGCCCTGACCATGATGTTTGCTACAGTCCCTCCAGTAGGATATTGTTGGTTGAGGTGGACAGTGCTGTCGTTGCCCTGACCATGATGTTTGCTACAGTCCCTCCAGTAGGATATTGTTGGTTGAGGTGGACAGTGCTGTCGTTGCCCTGACCATGATGTTTGCTACAGTCCCTCCAGTAGGATATTGTTGGTTGAGGTGGACAGTGCTGTCGTTGCCCTGACCATGATGTTTGCTACAGTCCCTCCAGTAGGATATTGTTGGTTGAGGTGGACAGTGCTGTCGTTGCCCTGACCATGATGTTTGCTACAGTCCCTCCAGTAGGATATTGTTGGTTGAGGTGGACAGTGCTGTCGTTGCCCTGACCATGATGTTTGCTACAGTCCCTCCAGTAGGATATTGTTGGTTGAGGTGGACAGTGCTGTCGTTGCCCTGACCATGATGTTTGCTACAGTCCCTCCAGTAGGATATTGTTGGTTGAGGTGGACAGTGCTGTCTTGCCCTGACCATGATGTTTGCTACAGTCCCTCCAGTAGGATATTGTTGGTTGAGGTGGACAGTGCTGTCGTTGCCCTGACCATGATGTTTGCTACAGTCCCTCCAGTAGGATATTGTTGGTTGAGGTGGACAGTGCTGTCGTTGCCCTGACCATGATGTTTGCTACAGTCCCTCCAGTAGGATATTGTTGGTTGAGGTGGACAGTGCTGTCGTTGCCCTGACCATGATGTTTGCTACAGTCCCTCCAGTAGGATATTGTTGGTTGAGGTGGACAGTGCTGTCGTTGCCCTGACCATGATGTTTGCTACAGTCCCTCCAGTAGGATATTGTTGGTTGAGGTGGACAGTGCTGTCGTTGCCCTGACCATGATGTTTGCTACAGTCCCTCCAGTAGGATATTGTTGGTTGAGGTGGACAGTGCTGTCTTGCCCTGACCATGATGTTTGCTACAGTCCCTCCAGTAGGATATTGTTGGTTGAGGTGGACAGTGCTGTCGTTGACCTGACCATGATGTTTGCTACAGTCCCTCCAGTAGGATATTGTTGGTTGAGGTGGACAGTGCTGTCGTTGCCCTGACCATGATGTTTGCTACAGTCCCTCCAGTAGGATATTGTTGGTTGAGGTGGACAGTGCTGTCTTGCCCTGACCATGATGTTTGCTACAGTCCCTCCAGTAGGATATTGTTGGTTGAGGTGGACAGTGCTGTCGTTGCCCTGACCATAATGTTTGCTACAGTCCCTCCAGTAGGATATTGTTGGTTGAGGTGGACAGTGCTGTCGTTGCCCTGACCATGATGTTTGCTACAGTCCCTCCAGTAGGATATTGTTGGTTGAGGTGGACAGTGCTGTCGTTGCCCTGACCATGATGTTTGCTACAGTCCCTCCAGTAGGATATTGTTGGTTGAGGTGGACAGTGCTGTCTTGCCCTGACCGTGATGTTTGCTACAGTCCCTCCAGTAGGATATTGTTGGTTGAGGTGGACAGTGCTGTCGTTGCCCTGACCATGATGTTTGCTACAGTCCCTCCTGTAGGATATTGTTGGTTGAGGTGGACAGTGCTGTCGTTGCCCTGACCATGATGTTTGCTACAGTCCCTCCAGTAGGATATTGTTATTTCAGGTGGACAGTGCTGTCGTTGCCCTGGGCCTGCTGAAGAGCTCTGTCTTTCTGCTCTGCAGGTTCGAGAGAGTGACCCCAGAGACCCCTACAGGGACATGGCGGTGCAGCTCATCGACGACTTCAAGATTTCAGGAGTCAACGGGATCCGTATTCTTCTCAAGAGAGCGAGTGTGTGAGACTGTCTGAGTGTGTGTGAGTATCTGTGTGAGTGAGTGTCTGAGTCTGAGTGTGTGCAAGTGTCTGTGTGTGTCTGAGAGTGTGCGAGTGTCTGAGTGTATGCCAGTGTCACTGTGTGAGTGTGCAAGTGTCTGAGCGAGTCTGAAAGAGTGTGAGTCTGAGAGATAGAGAACTCAGGACTGTGGATCAGAGAGCCAGCACATTCAATACAGTACAGTACAGAGAACTCAGTACTGTGGATCTGAGAGCCAGATCATTCAATACAGTCTAGTATAGAGAACTCAGTACTGTGGATCTGAGAGCCAGCTCATTCAATACAGTCTAGTATAGAGAACTCAGCACTGTGGATCTGACAGCCAGCACATTCAATACAGTACAGTATAGAGAACTCAGGACTGTGGATCTGAGAGCAGCACATTCAATACAGTACAGTATAGAGAACTCAGCACTGTGGATCTGACAGCCAGCACATTCAATACAGTACAGTATAGAGAACTCAGCACTGTGGATCTGAGAGCCAGCTCATTCAATACAGTACAGTATAGAGAACTCAGCACTGTGGATCTGACAGCCAGCACATTCAATACAGTACAGTATAGAGAACTCAGCACTGTGGATCTGAGAGCCAGCTCATTCAATACAGTACAGTATAGAGAACTCAGCACTGTGGATCTGAGAGCCAGCACATTCAATACAGTACAGTATAGAGAACTCAGCACTGTGGATCTGAGAGCAGCACATTCAATACAGTACAGTATAGAGAACTCAGTACTGTGGATCTGAGAGCCAGATCATTCAATACAGTACAGTATAGAGAACTCAGTACTGTGGATCTGAGAGCCAGCTCATTCAATACAGTACAGTATAGAGAACCCAGTACTGTGGATCTGAGAGCCAGCACATTCAATACAGTACAGTATAGAGAACTCAGTACTGTGGATCTGAGAGCCAGCTCATCCAATACAGTACAGTATAGAGAACTCAGCACTGTGGATCTGAGAGCCAGCTCATTCAATACAGTACAGTATAGAGAACTCAGTACTGTGGATATGAGAGCCAGCACATTCAGCACCGTACAGTGTAGTGAATTCCAGTAGACTCCGTGCAGTGCAGTAAAGAGCAGGTTGCTGTATTGGGACGTTATCCTCCTTAAACGCTGTCAGACGTGTGCATGGTGTTTGAGGTGCTCGGGCATCACCTGCTGAAATGGATCATCAAGTCCAACTACCAGGGCCTTCCCCTCCCGTGTGTCAAAAGCATCATTCGCCAGGTAAGTCAACACTGCCAGCTCGGGACTGGGGCTCTAGTGAATGCATGCAATACCTCGGACTGGGGCTCTAGTGAATGCGTGCAATACCTCGGACTGGGGCTCTAGTGAATGCGTGCAAAACCTCGGACTGGGGCTCTAGTGAATGAGTGCAATACCTAGGACTGGGGCTCTAGTGAATGCATGCAATACTTCGGACTGGGGCTCTAGTGAATGCGTGCAATACCAAGGACTGGGGCTCTAGTGAATGCGTGCAATACCTAGGACTGGGGCTCTAGTGAATGCGTGCAATACCTCGGACTGGGGCTCTAGTGAATGCGTGTAATACCTAGGACTGGGGCTCTAGTGAATGCGTGCAATACCTAGGACTGGGGCTCTAGTGAATGCGTGCAATACCAAGGACTGGGGCTCTAGTGAATGCGTGCAATACCAAGGACTGGGGCTCTAGTGAATGCGTGCAATACCTCGGACTGGGGCTCTAGTGAATGCGTGCAATACCTCGGACTGGGGCTCTAGTGAATGCGTGCAATACCAAGGACTGGGGCTCTAGTGAATGCGTGCAATACCTAGGACTGGGGCTCTAGTGAATGCGTGCAATACCTCGGACTGGGGCTCTAGTGAATGCGTGCAATACCTCGGACTGGGGCTCTAGTGAATGCGTGCAATACCAAGGACTGGGGCTCTAGTGAATGCGTGCAATACCTCGGACTGGGGCTCTAGTGAATGCGTGCAATACCTCGGACTGGGGCTCTAGTGAATGCGTGCAATACCTCGGACTGGGGCTCTAGTGAATGCGTGCAATACCTCGGACTGGGGCTCTAGTGAATGCGTGCAATACCAAGGACTGGGGCTCTAGTGAATGCGTGCAATACCAAGGACTGGGGCTCTAGTGAATGCGTGCAATATCTGTTGCAGGAGTGAGGGTTCATGTATGTTTCAGACAGGTTGCAAGAGCGAGGGTTCATGTGTGTTTCAGACAGGTTGCAGGAGCGAGGGTTCATGTATGTTTCAGACAGGTTGCAGGAGCGAGGGTTCATGTGTGTTTCAGACAGGTTACAGGAGCGAGGGTTCATGTTTGTTTCAGACAGGGATTGATTGCTGGTCTCTACTGGTTCAGTAAAGGGATTGATTGCTGGTCTATGTACTGGTTCAGTAAAGGGATTGATTGCTGGTCTCTCTACTGGTTCAGTAAATGGATTGATTGCTGGTCTCTGTACTGGTTCAATAAAGGGATTGATGGCTGGTCTCTGTACTGGTTCAGTTAAGGGATTGATTGTTGGTCTCTATACTGGTTCAGTAAATGGATTGATGGCTGGTCTCTGTACTGGTTGAGTTAAGGGATTGATTGCTGGTCTCTCTGTGCTTCTCTCTGTGCTGTCCAGGTGCTGCAGGGTCTGGATTACCTACACAGTAAGTGTAAGATCATCCACACGGACATCAAGCCAGAGAACATCCTGATGTGTGTGGACGATGCCTTCGTGAGGAGGATGGCAGCCGAGGCGACAGAGTGGCAGAAAGCAGGGGCGCCCCCTCCTTCTGGCTCTGCAGGTAACCCTCTCCCTGTATCCCCCACCGGCCCCTTACAAAACTAGTTTTGCAGCTTTTACCCTGGTTATACTTTGCATTTCCTACAGCATGCTTTATCATACTTTCACGTTGCTGGAATTCCCATTCACTGTCCTTCATCTCCATGGTGCTGGGTCTCTGCACAGTGCAGTGCAGTCCTGTACAGGAGGGGGCTGTCCGGTTTCATGCTGGGTCTCTGCACAGTGCAGTGCAGTCCTGTACAGGAGGGGGCTGTCCTGTTTGATGCTGGGTCTCTGCACAGTGCAGTGCAGTCCTGTACAGGAGGGGGCTGTCCGGTTTCATGCTGGGTCTCTGCACAGTGCAGTGCAGTCCTGTACAGGAGGGGGCTGTCATGTTTGATGCTGGGTCTCTGCACAGTGCAGTGCAGTCCTGTACAGGAGGGGGCTGTCCGGTTTCATGCTGGGTCTCTGCACAGTGCAGTGCAGTCCTGTACAGGAGGGGGCTGTCATGTTTGATGCTGGGTCTCTGCACAGTGCAGTGCAGTCCTGTACAGGAGGGGGCTGTCCGGTTTCATGCTGGGTCTCTGCACAGTGCAGTGCAGTCCTGTACAGGAGGGGGCTGTCATGTTTGATGCTGGGTCTCTGCACAGTGCAGTGCAGTCCTGTACAGGAGGGGGCTGTCCGGTTTCATGCTGGGTCTCTGCACAGTGCAGTGCAGTCCTGTACAGGAGGGGGCTGTCATGTTTGATGCTGGGTCTCTGCACAGTGCAGTGCAGTCCTGTACAGGAGGGGGCTGTCTGGTTTCATGCTGGGTCTCTGCACAGTGCAGTGCAGTCCTGTACAGGAGGGGGCTGTCATGTTTGATGCTGGGTCTCTGCACAGTGCAGTGCAGTCCTGTACAGGAGGGGGCTGTCCGGTTTCATGCTGGGTCTCTGCACAGTGCAGTGCAGTCCTGTACAGGAGGGGGCTGTCCGGTTTGATCCAGGTCCTCTTAAGGCAGAGGGTGTAAAGCAGAACTATCAGTAAGTGACCTGAAATTGGAGCACAGGCAGAGGAGAACAGCTTCACCCTCTGTGTGTTTCTGTGACAAAGATCGAATGATTCTCGGTGTTAGACCACTGGATTATAACAATAAAACAATCCATGTCACTTGTACTTTGTTGCCTGTTTGTTCTTTGCACCTGCTATACACCCGCTATACACCTGCTGTACATCTGCTTTACACCTGCTGTAGACCTGCTCCACTAATGACCACTTTGCCGGTTTCTAAGTCGTGTTTTTCTTCTTCTTTTCTTTCAGTGAGCACAGCACCTCAGCTAAAGCCAGTAAGTATTGCCTGCTCCTTCGTTCCCGTCTATGCAGACAGGACGCTGTGTGTGTGGTATTGCCTGCCCTCTCGTTCCTGTGTATACAGACAGGACGCTGTGTGTGTGGTATTGCCTGCCCTCTCGTTCCTGTGTATGCAGACAGGACGCTGTGTGTGACATATTGCCTGCCCTCTCGTTCCCATGTATGCAGACAGGACGCTGTGTGTGTGGTATTGCCTGCCCTCTCGTTCCCGTCTGTGCAGACAGGACGCCGTGTGTGTGGTATTGCCTGCTCCCTCGTTCTCGTCTATGCAGACAGGACGCTGCGTGTGTGGTATTGCCTGTCCTCTCGTTCCTGTGTATGCAGACAGGACGCTGTGTGTGTGGTATTGCCTGCTCCCTCGTTCCCGTGTATGCAGACAGGACGCTGTGTGTGTGGTATTGCCTGCTCCCTCGTTCCCGTGTATGCAGACAGGACGCTGTGTGTGTGGTATTGCCTGCCCTCTCGTTCCCGTGTATGCAGACAGGACGCTGTGTGTGTGGTATTGCCTGCCCTCTCGTTCCCGTGTGTGCAGACAGGACGCTGTGTGTGTGGTATTGCCTGCCCTCTCGTTCCCGTGTATGCAGACAGGACGCTGTGTGTGTGGTATTGCCTGCCCCCTCGTTCCCGTGTATGCAGACAGGACGCTGTGTGTGTGGTATTGCCTGCCCTCTCGTTCCCGTGTGTGCAGACAGGACGCTGTGTGTGTGGTATTGCCTGCCCTCTCGTTCCTGTGTATGCAGACAGGACGCTGTGTGTGACATATTGCCTGCCCTCTCGTTCCCATGTATGCAGACAGGACGCTGTGTGTGTGGTATTGCCTGCCCTCTCGTTCCCGTCTGTGCAGACAGGACGCCGTGTGTGTGGTATTGCCTGCTCCCTCGTTATCGTCTATGCAGACAGGACGCTGCGTGTGTGGTATTGCCTGTCCTCTCGTTCCTGTGTATGCAGACAGGACGCTGTGTGTGTGGTATTGCCTGCTCCCTTGTTCCCGTGTGTGCAGACAGGACGCTGTGTGTGTGGTATTGCCTGCTCCCTCGTTCCCGTGTATGCAGACAGGACGCTGTGTGTGTGGTATTGCCTGCCCTCTCGTTCCCGTGTATGCAGACAGGACGCTGTGTGTGTGGTATTGCCTGCCCTCTCGTTCCCGTGTGTGCAGACAGGACGCTGTGTGTGTGGTATTGCCTGCCCTCTCGTTCCCGTGTATGCAGACAGGACGCTGTGTGTGTGGTATTGCCTGCTCCCTCGTTCCCGTGTATGCAGACAGGACGCTGTGTGTGTGGTATTGCCTGCCCTCTCGTTCCCGTGTGTGCAGACAGGACGCTGTGTGTGTGGTATTGCCTGCCCTCTCGTTCCCGTGTGTGCAGACAGGACGCTGTGTGTGTGGTATTGCCTGCTCCCTCGTTCCCGTGTGTGCAGACAGGACGCTGTGTGTGTGGTATTGCCTGCTCCCTCGTTCCCGTCTGTGCAGACAGGACGCTGTGTGTGTGGTACTGCCTGCTCCCTCGTTCCCGTGTATGCAGACAGGACGCTGTGTGTGTGGTATTGCCTGCCCTCTCGTTCCCGTCTGTGCAGACAGGACGCTGTGTGTGTGGTATTGCCTGCCCTCTCGTTCCCGTGTGTGCAGACAGGACGCTGTGTGTGTGGTATTGCCTGCCCTCTCGTTCCCGTGTGTGCAGACAGGACGCTGTGTGTGTGGTATTGCCTGCCCTCTCGTTCCCGTGTGTGCAGACAGGACGCTGTGTGTGTGGTATTGCCTGCCCTCTCGTTCCCGTGTATGCAGACAGGACGCTGTGTGTGTGGTATTGCCTGCCCCCTCGTTCCCGTGTATGCAGACAGGACGCTGTGTGTGTGGTATTGCCTGCCCTCTCGTTCCCGTGTGTGCAGACAGGACGCTGTGTGTGTGGTATTGCCTGCCCTCTCGTTCCCGTGTGTGCAGACAGGACGCTGTGTGTGTGGTATTGCCTGCCCTCTCGTTCCCGTGTATGCAGACAGGACGCTGTGTGTGTGGTATTGCCTGCCCTCTCGTTCCCGTGTGTGCAGACAGGACGCTGTGTGTGTGGTATTGCCTGCTCCCTCGTTATCGTCTATGCAGACAGGACGCTGTGTGTGTGGTATTGCCTGTCCTCTCGTTCCCGTGTGTGCAGACAGGACGCTGTGTGTGTGGTATTGCCTGCTCCCTTGTGTTGTGTGAGTCGGTGTCTGTGTCTGTGTCTGTGAATGTGTGTGTGTGAGTGTGAGTCTGTATCTGTGTGTGTGTCTGTGAGTGTGTGTGTGTGAGTCTGTGTCTGTGTGTGTTTGTGTGTGTGTCTGTGAGTGTGTCTGTGAGTCTGTATCTATGTGTGTTTGTGTGTGTGTCTGTGAATGCGTGTATGTGAGTGTGAGTCTGTATCTGTGTGAGTGTGTGAGTGTGTGAGTGTCTGTGTGTGTGTGTGTGTGAGTGTGTGTGTGTGAGTGTGTGTGTGTGTGTGTGTGTGTCTGTATCTGTGTGTGTGAGTGCATGTGTGTGAGTGTGAGTGTGTGTCTGTGTGAGTGTGTGAGTGTGTGTCTGAGTGTGTGTGAGTCTGAGAGTGTGTGTGAGAGTGTGAGTGTGTGAGAGTGTGTGAGTGTGAGTGTGTGAGTGTGTGTGTGTGTGAGTGTGAGTGTGTGTGTGTGTGTGTGTGTGTGTGTGTGTGAGTGTGTGTGTGTGTGAGTGTGTGAGTGTGTGTCTGTGAGTGCGTGTATGTGAGTGTGTGAGTGTGAGTCTGTGAGTGTGTGAGTGTGTGTGAGTGTGTGTGTGTGAGTGTGTGTGTGAGTGTGTGAGTGTGTGTCTGTGAGTGCGTGTATGTGTGAGTGTGTGAGTGTGAGTCTGTATCTGTGTGAGTGTGTGAGTGTGTGTGAGTGCGTGTGTGAGTGTGTCTGAGTGCGTGTGTGTGTGAGTGTGTGTGTGTGAGTGCGTGTATGTGAGAGTGTGTGAGTGTATCTGTGTGAGAGTGTGAGTGTATGTGAGAGTGTGTGAGTCTGTATCTGTGTGAGTGAGTTTGTGTGTGTGTCTGTGAGTGCGTGTATGTAAGAGTGTGTGTGTGAGTCTGTATCTGTGAGTGAGTGTGTGTGTGTGTGTGAGTGTGTGTGTGTGAGTGTGTGAGTGTGAGTCTGTATCTGTGTGTCTGTGAGTGCGTGTATGTGTGTGAGTGTGAGTCTGTATGTGAGAGTGTGTGAGTGTATCTGTGTGAGAGTGTGAGTGTATGTGAGTGAGTGTGAGTGTGTATCTGTGTGAGTGTGTGTGTGTGTGTCTGTGAGTGCGTGTATGTGAGAGTGTGTGTGTGAGTCTGTATCTGTGTGAGTGAGTGCGTGTGTGTGTCTGAGTGCGCGTATGTGAGTGTGTGTGTGAGTCTGTATCTGTGAGTGAGTGTGTGTGTGTCTGAGTGTGTGAGTGTGTGTGTGTGAGTGCAGTGTGTGTGAGTGTGTGTGTGTGTGTGTGTGTGTGAGTGTATCTGTGTGAGAGTGTGTGTGAGTGTGAGTCTGTATCTGTGTGAGAGTGTGAGTGTGTGTGTGAGTGTGTGAGTGGTAACACACAGTGTGTGAGTGTGACTCTCACACTCGAGTGGACATGACACAGTGTGTGTGTCACACATGTGTGTGACACATCAGTGTGTGTATCCACACAGAGGTGTAGTGAGACTCTGTACACACCTGTGAGAGAACATGAGTGTACTGTACATGTGTGACCCACACAGTGTGTCTGTGTGTGTGTGGGTGTGTAGTGTGTGTGTGTGTGTCTGTGTGTGTGTGAGTGTGTGAGTGTATCTGTGTGTGTGTGTGAGTGCGTGTATGTGAGAGTGTGTGAGTGTGAGTCTGTATCTGTGTGAGTATGAGTGTGTGTGAGTGTATCTGTGTGAGAGTGTGAGTGTGTGTGAGTGCGTGTATGTGAGAGTGTGTGTGTCTGTATCTGTGTGAGAGTGTGAGTGTGTGTGAGTGCGTGTGTGTGTCTGTGAGTGCGTGTATGTGAGAGTGTGTGAGTGTGAGTCTGTATCTGTGTGTGTGTGTGTGTGTGTGTGTGTGACTGTGTGTTTCTCTGCTGCAGGTTGGAAAGATCTCCAAGAACAAGAAGAAGAAGCTGAAGAAGAAGCAGAAGCGTCAGGCGGCGCTGCTGGAGAGGAGGATGCAGGAGATCGAGGAGCTGGAGCGGCAGGCGGAGCTCACCAGAGCCCAGGAGCTGCTGCTGCAGAGCGGGAGCCCCACCCACACAGAGCAGGGGGAGGGCAGCCCTGCCACACAGCACCCCCGCCAGGGCACTGCACTCCACCCAGAGAGAGGAGGAGGAGGAGGAGGAGGGAGCATCTCCTCATACGGTCACTAGCACTCGAGTCACCACAGTACGGCATAGAAGTGCAAGCACGGGTCCTCGATGACGAACGTGTCCGACCTCGTGTGGTTAAAGAAACAGGCTTATAACCAGGAGGTCCCGGGTTCAAATCCCAGCTCAGCCACTGACTCACTGTGTGACCCTGAGCAAGTCACTGAACCTCCTTATGCTGCGTCTTTGGGGTGAGACGTTGTTGTAAGTGACTCTGCAGCTGAATGCATAGTTCACACACCCTAGTCTCGTATCTTGTAAAGCGCTTTGGATCCCAGTTCAAACCCAGCTCAGCCACTGACTCACGGTGTGTGACCCTGAGCAAGTCACTTAAACACCTTGTGCTCAGTCTTTCAGGTGAGACATTGTTTTAAGTGACTCTGCAGCTGATACATAGCTCACACACCCTAGTCTGAAATATATTATGATGTGATAACACCACCACTATTTTTCTTATTATTATTATTATTATTATTATTATTATTATTATTATGATGTACAGAACCTGCAGGGGTTGACAGCACCTTTTATGTATTTAACCTGGACTCCCAAAACATACAATGTTACGTTGAGAATGCTGTGCAGGCTATTCACAATGCTTTTTGGTATTGATGTGACCCTGTCTTGCTCTGTCTTTACACCTGCTCACTTTTAAGGGTTGCTCAGCTCTGGAGATGCTGCTACAGAAATTGAGATGGTATGGTCTTGTTAATCAGGTCATCATTCCCTGAGCTGTTGTTTTGTGTCTCTGTGTATGTTAGACAAAGCAGAGGAGTGGTGTGGGGAGAAGCAGGACCAGGAGAAGGAGGAGGAGGAGGAGGAGGTGGAGGTGGTTTGGGAAGGAGAGGTGGTGGGAGGAGGAGATGCCTCCTCAGCATGGGAGAGGGAACAGCAAAAAGAGGCCTTCTCCGAGCAAACTACAGCCTGGATTAACAGCCCTGCTGCCCTCATTCTTGCCTCTACCCCTACCCTTACCCCTACCCATATCCTCGCACCCACCCTCACCCCTACCCCTACTCTCACCCCCACCCTCACCCCAATCCTCACCCCTACCCCTACTCTCACCCCCACTCTCACCCCAACCTCCACCCCAACGCTCACCCCTACCACTACTCTCACCCCTACCCATATCCTTCCACCCACCCTCACCCCTACTCTCACACCAACCCTGCTCCCTTGCACTGCCATCGACACCCCCAAGACTAACGGGCACGTGGTTCTGGGGAACGGGCCCTTCTCCCTGGCAGGAGAGCAGGAGGAGGAGGATGAGGATGAGGAAGATGAGGAGGAGGAGGAGGAGGAGGAGGAGGAGGAGACAGAGCAGGAGAGGGGGGGCTGCCCCAGTGCCGAAGCAGAGCATAGCAGCTTGGACGGCCGCTGCTCTTACAGCAGCTCTTACGAACACTTCAATGGAGAGGCACTCCGGCCACCCAATGGCCGACACCGCGGCTCCTCCCCACGCTTCCAAGACTTCGAGACACCGCCGCCTTGCGGAGCAGACTCCTCCAATGGCACCGAGCGCGAGGGCAGCAGCCTGTCCTGGGACCGCAGCAGAACTGTGTCAGCTTCTAGCACCGGGGAACAGCCCAAGAGTGAGTGCCAGGGCGTGGGGTTCCTGCCTACTTCAGATCTGTGCAGGGAGGGGGTCTCAGGGTCCCAGCCTTCTGCAGATCTGTGCAGCGAGGGTGTCTCAGGGTCCCAGACTCCTTCAGATCTGTGGTCCCGACCCCCCCCACCCCAAGGCAGAGTCCAGGGGTCGGAGGACGTCTAGGGTTGAGGAAGTCTAGGACACGTCCCTCCCCCAGAGTCCCAGGGTCACAGGGAAGTCAGGAGGAAAGTCTAGAGGGGGGGGGTGGTGTCTCAGGGTCCCATCCTCCTTCAGATCTGTGCAGGGATGGGGGGGGGTGTCTCAGGGTCCCAGCCTTCTTCAGATGTGTGCAGGGGGGAGGGGGTGCTCAGTTATGTTATGGGTTAATCATGTTCAGTACAGTTCATATGTATTAGGAAATCAAATGGAAACACACAGCCTCCCTTCTCTCATCTCTCTCTGTCTCTCCGGTCCCCACAGACAAGACCCGCGCTGCCGACCTGCTGGTGAACCCCCTGGACCCTCGCAACGCAGACACCATCCGCGTGAAGATCGCCGACCTCGGCAATGCCTGCTGGGTGGTGAGTGGAGAGACTGGGGGGAATGGCAGAGGGGGGGAGCTGGCTGTTTCAGTCTCTGCAGGGGGAGAGGACTGGTTATCCTGTGGAGGGGCTGTGCAGGGGGTACAGGCAGCTCTGTGTGATGCTGATCGTGTGCACTGTGGTTGAGGGGCTGTGCGAGGGGGTACAGGCAGCTCTGTGTGATGCTGATCGTGTGCACTGTGGTTGAGGGGCTGTGCGGGGGGTACAGGCAGCTCTGTGTGATGCTGATCGTGTGCACTGTGGTTGAGGGGCTGTGCGGGGGGTACAGGCAGCTCTGTGTGATGCTGATCGTGTGCACTGTGGTTGAGGGGCTGTGCGGGGGGTACAGGCAGCTCTGTGTGATGCTGATCGTGTGCACTGTGGTTGAGGGGCTGTGCGGGGGGTACAGGCAGCTCTGTGTGATGCTGATCGTGTGCACTGTGGTTGAGGGGCTGTGCGGGTGGTACAGGCAGCTCTGTGTGATGCTGATCGTGTACACTGTGGTTGAGGGGCTGTGTGGGGGTACAGGCAGCTCTGTGTGATGCTGATCGTGTGCACTGTGGTTGAGGGGCTGTGCTTGTCACTCCTGTTCCAGCACAAGCACTTCACTGAGGACATCCAGACCCGGCAGTACCGCTCTATCGAGGTTCTGATCGGAGCCGGCTACAGCACACCCGCAGACATCTGGAGCACCGCCTGCATGGTGAGCCTGAGGAGCCGGGCGCAGAGAGTCGGGGGAGCCGGGCGCAGAGAGTCAGGGGAGCCGGGCGCAGAGAGTCGGGGGAGCCGGGCGCAGAGAGTCAGGGGAGCCGGGCGCAGAGAGTCGGGGGAGCCGGGCGCAGAGAGTCGGGGGAGCCGGGCGCAGAGAGTCGGGGGAGCCGGGCGCAGAGAGTCAGGGGAGCCGGGCGCAGAGAGTCGGGGGAGCCGGGCGCAGAGAGTCGGGGGAGCCGGGCGCAGAGAGTCGGGGGAGCCGGGCGCAGAGAGTCAGGGGAGCCGGGCGCAGAGAGTCAGGGGTACACTGATGTATACGAATTACTTATGAGGCACTTGCTAAACGTTTGTTTTTTTGCCTCTGAATAGTTTGCTGCATGCATGCACAATCGTTCACAGTTGGGCAGCACACAGATGCAGTTAACTATAAGACACTGTCTATTTCAGTAGAAATCATGAGGCAATAGGAAGTGTGTGTGGTGAGGAGCCCCAGTTTGAGAGGGGGTTAGAGTGGCGTTCAGGAATTTGACTCATCTCAGTTACTGCAGTGAGCACTTTTGTAGCTTCTGGCTTTAATTATCTTCTTTCTTTCTTTCTTTCTTTCTTTCTTTGCATTTGAGCTGGCGGAAGGAGATTACTGTTTTGAGCTCACTCTGGAGAAGATTACTCCAGTGACCGAAGGTCGATTGTGACTCAGCTATCTCCATTTCGGATTGCTGATACAGATTCTCATGCTAACACCTAAGGGGGGGCTTTCTTTCTTTATCTCTCTCTCTGTCAGGCATTTGAGCTGGCGACAGGAGATTACCTGTTTGAGCCTCACTCTGGAGAAGATTACTCCAGGGACGAAGGTGAGTGTGCAGCTATCTTCCATTTCTGAATTGATGTACAGTTCTCTGCTACACAAACACACCCATCATACTGACATACACACTCGTTGCTATTAAGTACCTGCTACAGAATCTTATGTTCTAATGACATTTACTTCATGCTGTTGTTTTACCCAATACTGACCCTTGCTCCTGATTGTAATAGCACAATTGAATTGCTCTCATTGTAATGAATAGTCCTCAAAGCGGTCTTTACACACTACACAATGTTAGTGTTACGTGAGAACTCTAAAGGTACAGAATCAGACTTTCACTCTCTCTCATCAGTTGTGCTTAAAAATGTGTTATATGGCATAAAAAACTTTAACCGCATAGCCAGAGTTCTGTAGATCATCCCTTCTTCTCCTCCATCACTCCCTCCCTCCTTCTCTCCTCCCCTTTTCTCCCTCTCTGGGCTGGCTGATAGCACCTGACCTCCTGCAGTCAGTTCACTCAATCACCTTCCTGAGCTTCATCTGTGCATGACTCAAAATCTGAAATCTTCAACCCTTCTTGCCGAGGATTTCAAAGCACTTCTCTGCCTGTGTTTGGCGTTCCAGCTGACTGTGAGTGATTGCTCCCTCGCTCCCACGGTCCCACACAAGCAGTGCAAGCCACTCAGGAGCTGGACACTGAGCACTTTCAATGCTGAGTCTGAGTGCCTGGACACCTTTATAGAAATTCACATGCACCAATTCCTAAAGCTTTTCCTGCTCCTGTTTTCTGCTGTTGAAACCAGCAGTAATCTCGAACAGCCTTCTGCTCGTCTACTCAACACCAGCCCTGTGTTGCATCCAGCCAGCTCCTTCGTGTTTCTGAATCTGTACAGCTTTCCAGACCCTGAGGCACTCTGTAGTGCACACTCGCAGCCTCAGAGACTTTAGGTAGCTCAGGGTACAGTGCAGGTTATTTGGAGGGGGGCAGTGTGTTTGCAGGTGCAGGTTATTTGGAGGGGGGCAGTGTGTTTTATGCAGGTTATTTGGAGGGGGGCAGTGTGTTTGCAGGTGCAGGTTATTTGGAGGGGGGCAGTGTGTTTGCAGGGTGCAGGTTATTTGGAGGGGGGCAGTGTGTTTGCAGGGTGCAGGTTATTTGGAGGGGGGCAGTGTGTTTGCAGGGTGCAGGTTATTTGGAGGGGGGCAGTGTGTTTGCAGGGTGCAGGTTATTTGGAGGGGGGCAGTGTGTTTTCAGGGTGCAGGTTATTTGGAGGGGGGCAGTGTGTTTGCAGGGTGCAGGTTATTTGGAGGGGGGCAGTGTGTTTGCAGGTGCAGGTTATTTGGAGGGGGGCAGTGTGTTTGCAGGGTGCAGGTTATTTGGAGGGGGGCAGTGTGTTTGCAGGGTGCAGGTTATTTGGAGGGGGGCAGTGTGTTTGCAGGGTGCAGGTTATTTGGAGGGGGGCAGTGTGTTTGCAGGGTGCAGGTTATTTGGAGGGGGGCAGTGTGTTTTCAGGGTGCAGGTTATTTGGAGGGGGGCAGTGTGTTTTCAGGGTGCAGGTTATTTGGAGGGGGGCAGTGTGTTTGCAGGGTGCAGGTTATTTGGAGGGGGGCAGTGTGTTTGCAGGGTGCAGGTTATTTGGAGGGGGGCAGTGTGTTTTCAGGGTGCAGGTTATTTGGAGGGGGGCAGTGTGTTTGCAGGGTGCAGGTTATTTGGAGGGGGGCAGTGTGTTTTCAGGGTGCAGGTTATTTGGAGGGGGGCAGTGTGTTTGCAGGGTGCAGGTTATTTGGAGGGGGGCAGTGTGTTTGCAGGGTGCAGGTTATTTGGAGGGGGGCAGTGTGTTTTCAGGGTGCAGGTTATTTGGAGGGGGGCAGTGTGTTTGCAGGGTGCAGGTTATTTGGTGGGGGGCAGTGTGTTTGCAGGGTGCAGGTTATTTGGAGGGGGGCAGTGTGTTTGCAGGGTGCAGGTTATTTGGAGGGGGGCAGTGTGTTTGCAGGGTGCAGGTTATTTGGAGGGGGGCAGTGTGTTTGCAGGGTGCAGGTTATTTGGAGGGGGGCAGTGTGTTTGCAGGGTGCAGGTTATTTGGAGGGGGGCAGTGTGTTTTCAGGGTGCAGGTTATTTGGAGGGGGGCAGTGTGTTTGCAGGGTGCAGGTTATTTGGAGGGGGGCAGTGTGTTTGCAGGGTGCAGGTTATTTGGAGGGGGGCAGTGTGTTTGCAGGGTCAGGTTATTTGGAGGGGGGCAGTGTGTTTGCAGGTGCAGGTTATTTGGAGGGGGGCAGTGTGTTTGCAGGGTGCAGGTTATTTGGAGGGGGGCAGTGTGTTTGCAGGGTGCAGGTTATTTGGAGGGGGGCAGTGTGTTTGCAGGGTGCAGGTTATTTGGAGGGGGGCAGTGTGTTTGCAGGGTGCAGGTTATTTGGAGGGGGGCAGTGTGTTTGCAGGGTGCAGGTTATTTGGAGGGGGGCAGTGTGTTTGCAGGTGCAGGTTATTTGGAGGGGGGCAGTGTGTTTGCAGGGTGCAGGTTATTTGGAGGGGGGCAGTGTGTTTTCAGGGTGCAGGTTATTTGGAGGGGGGCAGTGTGTTTGCAGGTTGCAGGTTATTTGGAGGGGGGCAGTGTGTTTGCAGGTGCAGGTTATTTGGAGGGGGGCAGTGTGTTTGCAGGGTGCAGGTTATTTGGAGGGGGGCAGTGTGTTTGCAGGGTGCAGGTTATTTGGAGGGGGGCAGTGTGTTTGCAGGGTGCAGGTTATTTGGAGGGGGGCAGTGTGTTTGCAGGGTGCAGGTTATTTGGAGGGGGGCAGTGTGTTTGCAGGGTGCAGGTTATTTGGAGGGGGGCAGTGTGTTTGCAGGGTGCAGGTTATTTGGAGGGGGGCAGTGTGTTTGCAGGGTGCAGGTTATTTGGAGGGGGGCAGTGTGTTTGCAGGGTGCAGGTTATTTGGAGGGGGGCAGTGTGTTTGCAGGGTGCAGGTTATTTGGAGGGGGGCAGTGTGTTTGCAGGGTGCAGGTTATTTGGAGGGGGGCAGTGTGTTTGCAGGTGTGCAGGTTATTTGGAGGGGGGCAGTGTGTTTGCAGGGTGCAGGTTATTTGGAGGGGGGCAGTGTGTTTGCAGGGTGCAGGTTATTTGGAGGGGGGCAGTGTGTTTGCAGGGTGCAGGTTATTTGGAGGGGGGCAGTGTGTTTGCAGGGTGCAGGTTATTTGGAGGGGGGCAGTGTGTTTGCAGGGTGCAGGTTATTTGGAGGGGGGCAGTGTGTTTGCAGGTGCAGGTTATTTGGAGGGGGGCAGTGTGTTTGCAGGGTGCAGGTTATTTGGAGGGGGGCAGTGTGTTTGCAGGGTGCAGGTTATTTGGAGGGGGGCAGTGTGTTTGCAGGGTGCAGGTTATTTGGAGGGGGGCAGTGTGTTTGCAGGGTGCAGGTTATTTGGAGGGGGGCAGTGTGTTTGCAGGGTGCAGGTTATTTGGAGGGGGGCAGTGTGTTTGCAGGGTGCAGGTTATTTGGAGGGGGGCAGTGTGTTTGCAGGGTGCAGGTTATTTGGAGGGGGGCAGTGTGTTTGCAGGGTGCAGGTTATTTGGAGGGGGGCAGTGTGTTTGCAGGGTGCAGGTTATTTGGAGGGGGGCAGTGTGTTTGCAGGGTGCAGGTTATTTGGAGGGGGGCAGTGTGTTTGCAGGGTGCAGGTTATTTGGAGGGGGGCAGTGTGTTTGCAGGTGCAGGTTATTTGGGGGGGGCAGTGTGTTTGCAGGTGCAGGTTATTTGGAGGGGGGCAGTGTGTTTGCAGGGTGCAGGTTATTTGGAGGGGGGCAGTGTGTTTGCAGGGTGCAGGTTATTTGGAGGGGGGCAGTGTGTTTGCAGGGTGCAGGTTATTTGGAGGGGGGCAGTGTGTTTTCAGGGTGCAGGTTATTTGGAGGGGGGCAGTGTGTTTGCAGGGTGCAGGTTATTTGGAGGGGGGCAGTGTGTTTTCAGGGTGCAGGTTATTTGGAGGGGGGCAGTGTGTTTGCAGGGTGCAGGTTATTTGGAGGGGGGCAGTGTGTTTGCAGGGTGCAGGTTATTTGGAGGGGGGCAGTGTGTTTGCAGGGTGCAGGTTATTTGGAGGGGGGCAGTGTGTTTGCAGGGTGCAGGTTATTTGGAGGGGGGCAGTGTGTTTTCAGGGTGCAGGTTATTTGGAGGGGGGCAGTGTGTTTTCAGGGTGCAGGTTATTTGGAGGGGGGCAGTGTGTTTTCAGGGTGCAGGTTATTTGGAGGGGGGCAGTGTGTTTTCAGGGTGCAGGTTATTTGGAGGGGGGCAGTGTGTTTGCAGGGTGCAGGTTATTTGGAGGGGGGCAGTGTGTTTGCAGGGTGCAGGTTATTTGGAGGGGGGCAGTGTGTTTGCAGGGTGCAGGTTATTTGGAGGGGGGCAGTGTGTTTGCAGGGTGCAGGTTATTTGGAGGGGGGCAGTGTGTTTGCAGGTGCAGGTTATTTGGAGGGGGGCAGTGTGTTTGCAGGGTGCAGGTTATTTGGAGGGGGGCAGTGTGTTTGCAGGTGCAGGTTATTTGGAGGGGGGCAGTGTGTTTGCAGGGTGCAGGTTATTTGGAGGGGGGCAGTGTGTTTGCAGGTTGCAGGTTATTTGGAGGGGGGCAGTGTGTTTGCAGGTGCAGGTTATTTGGAGGGGGGCAGTGTGTTTGCAGGGTGCAGGTTATTTGGAGCCCTGTATAAAGTGCGCTCTGGATGTGTATCCCACCTGCCGTGTGCACACAGTGGAGGAGGAACAGCCCTGTATAAAATGTGCTCTGGATGCGTATTCCACTTTCTAGAGTTCAGAATCCCCCCCCCCCCCCCCCCCCTCGCTGTGTCTCTCATTGTGTCTCTAGCTCTGTGTGTCTCTCGCGCTGTCTCGCTACAGACGTGAGAAAAGAGGTCCCTCTCTGCCTCTTTCTCTCCTCCTCCCTCTCTCTGTCTCTCTCCTCTCTCTCTCCTCTCTCTCTCTCTCTCCTCTCTCTCTCTCTCTCTCAGCCTCTTCTCTCCCCCTGACTCTCAGAGCTTTCAGCAGGACCCTGTGAAGTTATTCTGCCAGGCTGGTTGTTGACCGCTCTGTGTCTCTGCCTCTGACCGGTGCTGTGGTGGATACGCTGAGCTGTGTGCAAGCCCTTGAGCCAGTAGCCTGAGCTGTGCTCCTGAGTCCCTTCTCCACACTGCTCTGGCCGTATCCCTACTCTCTCTCGCCCCCCCCAGTGGTGCCTCACTAATACTGCGTGACTCTCCTCTCCTCTCCTGTGCAGGTGCATGCTGGCTATGCTGCTGCTGACATTGCAGGGATCTGCATCTCTCCCAGTTTTGGACTAATTCTGGTTTCTTTCCTCTTTCCTTGTTTTGTCCCATCCTTTCCCTCCCTCCCTCGGTGCCTGTTCTCTCTCCTCCATAGACCACATAGCACACATCATTGAGTTGCTAGGCAGTATCCCACGGCACTTTGCTCTGTCTGGAAAATATTCTCGGGAGTTCTTCAACCGCAGAGGTAGACCCCCGTTCTTTTGATGAAGGTGCTGAGGGACAGACAGGACCGGGCTCTGTGCACAGGGCCAGCCAACCAGCCACTCACTTGCCCCAGCAGAAGGGTTTAAATGGTCCAGTACCGAGTGCTGGTTTGGAGTTTGCCAGCCTGTCGCTCCCCCTCCTGTCCTGTCTGCTCGCCAGGCCTGTATGGTGTTGCATGCTGCGTCCTGAATAAACTGTCACTGTTTTGTTTTGTTGGCAATGTTCTTAATCCAGATCACATTGCATTGATCATTGAACTGCTGGGAAAACTCCCCCGAAAGTTTGCTATGTCTGGGAAATATGCCAAGGAGTTTTTCACCAAGAAAGGTAACCGTATTCCTGCTGGCCTCTCCTCCTTTCTTCCACTCCTGTGTCAGTGCTGGGGAGGGCAGGTGTGGTCTGGGTGATGCTCTGTTAATGCAGCAGCCTCCGCTCCTAACCTTCCCTTTGCTGCATAACCATCTCCTTCCGATCTGTGTGCTGCTAGTCTCCCTATAACAGCTCAGTGTCTCTGAACCCGTGCAGTGTTCCCAGTGCCTCTAGTCTCCCTATAACAGCTCAGTGTCTCTGAACCCGTGCAGTGTTCCCAGTGCCTCTAGTCTCGCTATAACAGCTCAGTGTCTCTGAACCCGTGCAGTGTTCCCAGTGCCTCTAGTCTCGCTATAACAGCTCAGTGTCTCTGAACCCGTGCAGTGTTCCCAGTGCCTCTAATCTCGCTATAACAGCTCAGTGTCTCTGAACCCGTGCAGTGTTCCCAGTGCCTCTAGTCTCGCTATAACAGCTCAGTGTCTCTGAACCCGTGCAGTGTTCCCAGTGCCTCTAATCTCGCTATAACAGCTCAGTGTCTCTGAACCCGTGCAGTGTTCCCAGTGCCTCTAGTCTCCCTATAACAGCTCAGTGTCTCTGAACCCGTGCAGTGTTCCCAGTGCCTGTAGTCTCCCTATAACAGCTCAGTGTCTCTGAACCCGTGCAATATTCCCAGTGCCTGTAGTCTCCTTGTAACAGCTGTGTCTCTGAATCCTTGCAGTGTTCCAAGTGCCTCAGCCCTACCAGTGAAGCTGCATCACTTCATGTTTCTGGTTTGTTTGCTCCGCTAGCGGCCAAGCAGAGCTACAAGCAGGAACAGTTCTTTCCACTTTATTGCCATCATTGTTTGCAAAACTCCTAAAGCATACCGCCCCCTCGGTGCCCTTCTGCTCTATTGTTCAGTTGTTATTAGTCCCTTCTTCCCAGACTATGCCTCACTGCAACGAGGCCTAATCGGCTTGGCTAGCTGCTGTCTCTCTGCAGTGGCGTGCATGATCACAGACCACTCTGAACACCCCTTAATCACTGACCACTCTGAACACCCCTCAATCACAGACCACTCTGAACACCCCTCAATCACACACAACTCTGAACACACGTCAATCACACACCACTCTGAACACCCCTCAGTCACACACCACTGACTACCCCTCAGTCACAGACCACTCTGAACACCCCTCAATCACACACCACTCTGAACAGCCCTCAATCACACACCACTGAACACCCCTCAATCACAGACCACTCTGAGGGGTGTTGTGTGATTGAGGGGTGTTCAATCACACACCTCTCTGAACACCCCTCAATCACAACTACCCCTCAATCACAGACCACTCTGAACACCCCTTGCTCACACACCACTCTGAACACCCCTCAATCACAGACCACTCTGAATACCCCTTGATCACACACCACTCTGAACACCCCTCAATCACACACTACCCCTCAATCACACACCACTCTGAACACCCCTCAATCACACACCACTCTGAACACACCTCAATCACACACCACTCTGAACACACCTCAATCACACACCACTCTGAACACCCCTCAATCACACACCACTCTGAACACCCCTCAATCACACACCACTCTGAACACCCCTCAATCACACACCACTCTGAACACCCGTCAATAACACACTACCCCTCAATCACACACCACTCTGAACACCCCTCAATCACAGACCACTCTGAACACCCCTCAATCACAGACCACTCTGAACACCCCTCAATCACACACCACTCTGAACACACCTCAATCACACACCACTCTGAACACCCCTCAATCACACACCACTCTGAACACCCCTCAATCACACACCACTCTGAACACCCCTCAATCACACACCACTCTGAACACCCCTCAATCACACACCACTCTGAACACCCCTCAATCACACACCACTCTGAACACCCCTCAATCACACACACCCCTCAATCACAGACCACTCTGAACACCCCTCAATCACAGACCACTCTGAACACCCCTCAATCACACACCACTCTGAACACCCCTCAATCACAGACCACTCTGAACACCCCTCAATCACACACCACTCTGAACACCCCTCAATCACACACCACTCTGAACACCCCTCAATCACAGACCACTCTGAACACCCCTCAATCACAGACCACTCTGAACACCCCTCAATCACAGACCACTCTGAACACCCCTCAATCACAGACCACTCTGAACACCCCTCAATCACACACCACTCTGAACACCCCTCAATCACAGACCACTCTGAACACCCCTCAATCACACACCACTCTGAACACCCCTCAATCACACACCACTCTGAATACCCCTCAATCACAGACCACTCTGAACACCCCTCAATCACACACCACTCTGAACACCACCTTAATCACACTACCCCTCAATCACACACCACTCTGAACACACCTCAATCACACACCACTCTGAACACCCCTCAATCACACACTACCCCTCAATCACAGACCACTCTGAACACCCCTCAATCACACACCACTCTGAACACCCCTCAATCACACACCACTCTGAACACCCCTCAATCACACACCACTCTGAACACCCCTCAATCACACACCACTCTGAACACCCCTCAATCACAGACCACTCTGAACACACCTCAATCACACACCACTCTGAACACACCTCAATCACACACCACTCTGAATACCCCTCAATCACACACCACTCTGAACACCCCTCAATCACACACCACTCTGAACACACCTCAATCACACACCACTCTGAACACCCCTCAATCACAGACCACTCTGAACACCCCTCAATCACAGACCACTCTGAACACCCCTCAATCACACACCACTCTGAACACCCCTCAATCACAGACCACTCTGAACACCCCTCAATCACACACCACTCTGAACACCCCTCAATCACACACCACTCTGAATACCCCTCAATCACACACCACTCTGAACACCCCTCAATCACACACCACTCTGAACACCCCTCAATCACACACCACTCTGAACACCCCTCAATCACACACCACTCTGAACACCCCTCAATCACACACCACTCTGAACACCCCTCAATCACACACCACTCTGAACACCCCTCAATCACACACCACTCTGAACACCCCTCAATCACACACCACTCTGAACACCCCTCAATCACACACCACTCTGAACACCCCTCAATCACACACCACTCTGAACACCCCTCAATCACACACCACTCTGAACACCCCTCAATCACACACCACTCTGAACACCCCTCAATCACACACCACTCTGAACACCCCTCAATCACACACCACTCTGAACACCCCTCAATCACACACCACTCTGAACACCCCTCAATCACACACCACTCTGAACACCCCTCAATCACACACCACTCTGAACACCCCTCAATCACACACTACCCCTCAATCACAGACCACTCTGAACACCCCTCAATCACACACCACTCTGAACACCCCTCAATCACACACCACTCTGAACACCCCTCAATCACACACCACTCTGAACACCCCTCAATCACACACCACTCTGAACACCCCTCAATCACACACCACTCTGAATACCCCTCAATTACAGACCACTCTGAACACCCCTCAATCACACATCACTGAACACCCCTCAGTCACACACCACTCTGAACACCCCTCAATCACAGACCACTCTGAACACCCCTCAATCACACACCACTCTGAACACCCCTCAATCACAGACCACTCTGAATACCCCTCAATCACAGACCACTCTGAACACCCCTCAATCACACACCACTCTGAACACCCCTCAATCACACACCACTCTGAACACCCCTCAATCACACACCACTCTGAACACCCCTCAATCACAGACCACTCTGAACACCCCTCAATCACACACCACTCTGAACACCCCTCAATCACACACCACTCTGAACACCCCTCAATCACACACCACTCTGAACACCCCTCAATCACAGACCACTCTGAACACCCCTCAATCACACACCACTCTGAACACACCTCAATCACACACCACTCTGAACACACCTCAATCACACACCACTCTGAACACCCCTCAATCACACACCACTCTGAACACCCCTCAATCACACACCACTCTGAACACCCCTCAATCACACACCACTCTGAACACCCCTCAATCACACACCACTCTGAACACCCCTCAATCACAGACCACTCTGAACACCCCTCAATCACACACCACTCTGAACACCCCTCAATCACACACCACTCTGAACACCCCTCAATCACACACCACTCTGAACACCCCTCAATCACACACCACTCTGAACACCCCTCAATCACAGACCACTCTGAACACCCCTCAATCACAGACCACTCTGAACACCCCTCAATCACAGACCACTCTGAACACCCCTCAATCACACACTACCCCTCAATCACACCCACTCTGAACACCCCTCAATCACAGACCACTCTGAACACACCTCAATCACACACCACTCTGAACACCCCTCAATCACACACCACTCTGAATACCCCTCAATCACAGACCACTCTGAACACCCCTCAATCACAGACCACTCTGAACACCCCTCAATCACACTACCCCTCAATCATACACCACTCTGAACACCCCTCAATCACAGACCACTCTGAACACCCCTCAATCACACACCACTCTGAACACCCCTCAATCACAGACCACTCTGAACACCCCTCAATCACACACTACCCCTCAATCACACACCACTGTGAACACCTGTCAATCACACACCACTCTGAACACCCCTCAATAACACACTACCCCTCAATCACACAGCACTGAACACCCCTCAATCACAGACCACTCTGAATACCCCTCGATCACCCTCCACTCTGAACACCATTTTTTCAATGGCCAGGCTGTGGTCACTGAGCCGGTGTTTGGTCAGGATCTGCCTCTGCTTTGTGTTTCTCACAGTTAGCAGGTATTCTGCCAGGGTGTCATTTCTACTTAGGGTCCGGTAGCACTCCAGTTTGTTGTGTTTTAGTGTTTGTGTCCCAATGGTCTAGACAGGAGTGTTTTAGGTGTTTTATAATTTGGTTACACTAATTGGAATTGTTTTTGCAGTGCTGTCCTGAAGCTGACTCATGTCAGTGTTGCTCAGCTTGGTGAGCTTCAGGACCAGCTGGCTGAGGGGACTCTTTTCTGGGCTGCTCTCTCTCTGTATGTCTGTGTGTGTCTTTCTGTCAGTGTCTGTGTATCTGTGTGTCTCTCTTGTGTATGTATCTGTGTGCGTCTCTGTCTGTCTCGTGCCTGTGTCTGTCTGCATTTGTCTGTGTCTCTCTTGTATGTGTATCTGTCTGTGTCTCTCTCTAACGGCAGTCTCTCTGTGCTTGTGCAGGGGAGCTGCGGCACATCACCAAGCTGAAGCCCTGGAGCCTGTTTGATGTTCTGCTGGAGAAGTATGGCTGGCCAGCTGAGCAGGCAGCCCACTTCACTGACTTCCTGCAGCCCATGCTGGAGATGGTGCCGGAGAAGAGGGCGTCAGCAGGGGAGTGCCTCACACACCCCTGGCTCAGCTCCTAGCAGCAGCCCCCCCTGGGGCAGGGACCAGCCCTGTTTCTAAGAGACACACCCTGTGCCCCCACCCCCCCACGTAAGCGTATCCTGAGGGAGCAGGACAGCCATGCTCAATGATGCAGACTTTCCAGTGTAACATTTTTTGTGCCCGGCGAGCTGGAGGGGAAGGGAGATGTGAGGCGGGGCGGCGCACCCACCCCTCTAGGACACTTTAAACGGGCTGACTTGGTTTTCTCTCTGTCTCTGTGTGTCTTGTGTTGTTGTGTGTGCACTAAAAAAAAAAAAAAAAAAAAAAACCAACAACAGCAAAGTGTCTGATTTCTGAACCTAGTTAACAAAGAAAAAAAAATTCCAAGTGTTTTTGGCAGTTTTTTGTAACTATGAATATTTTAGCTGCTAATGTATTAAATGGTGAAGATTGGCAGGCAGGGAGGTGGAGGGGCTGGACCACAGTGAGCATGCGTTTCCACAGGACCAGGAATCACAAGCTGCGTTTGCATGTTCCTGATATTGCCTGCATTTGAATGGGGCTGTTACAGGTGCAGTGCATACACACAATTTTATGACTCTATCTTTCCCATTTGAACAAAAAGGGAGAAGGGAGAGGGGGGAGGGCACGGCTGTCTCACCCACAGCCCCTCTACTCAGCTCCTGAGTCAGAGCAGGACCGGTCTCTCTCACACACACACACAGCCCCTCCACTCAGCTCCTGAGTCAGAGCAGGACCGGTCTCTCTCACACACACACACAGCCCCTCCACTCAGCTCCTGAGTCAGAGCAGGACCGGTCTCTCTCTCTCACACACACGCACAGCCCCTCCACTCAGCTCCTGAGTCAGAGCAGGACCGGTCTCTCTCTCACACACGCGCACAGCCCCTCCACTCAGCTCCTGAGTCAGAGCAGGACCGGTCTCTCTCTCACACACGCGCACAGCCCCTCCACTCAGCTCCTGAGTCAGAGCAGGACCGGTCTCTCTCTCACACACGCGCACAGCCCCTCCACTCAGCTCCTGAGTCAGAGCAGGACCGGTCTCTCTCTCACACACGCGCACAGCCCCTCCACTCAGCTCCTGAGTAAGAGCAGGACCTGTCTCTCTCTCACACACGCGCACAGCCCCTCCTCTCAGCTCGAGTCAGAGCAGGACCAGTCTCAGAGTGTCTTCCTGTTAAAACTTTATATCTTGTGCTTCCCTCTCACTGCCACTGAGAGAGGCAGAGGCAGTGTGCTGCTCTCTCTGCCATGTGGATGCAGTGCTGGGGAGGTTGGGTTTTGCTCGTCTGCGCCTTGCCTCAGCGGATTGCATGTCCCTGGGTGTGTGTGTTTGCACAAGCAGATTCACTCAGTGAGAACTCTTTGCAAGCCCTCTGGTGGTTCTGAGATGTACTGCAGCTGAGGCCCCCTCTTTATAGACCATTCCACTCCAAAGCCCTGCTGACTGTGCCGTGTGTGCCCCCCCCCCCCCTTGGCTCTGGCAATCCTGTTATAGTGGAGGTATGGTTCTACAATGACTGAACTGAGCATGATGACAAATAACATTTTGTATGTGTAGAGCTGCTATTTTGTCACAAAAAAATCCTTTGTATGGTATTTTATTTTCCTTTCTTGTTCTAGTTAACAAAAGAAAATATTGAAAAAGTACAAGTTTGTATGTTATATGAAGCTGAAGGGTGAGGGGGTTTTCAAGAGGCCTGCATCTGTGGCAGTGTTCTTCTCATTGCCCCGTTACACATGCATTGCAATCTATGCCCCCCCCCCAGTAACATTACGAGGAAGGTGCCCTGGTCTTTGTATCTGCTATTGGATTCACAGTGCTCTGGTCATTGTAGCTGCTGTCAGGGATTCACGGTGCTCTGGTCTTTGGAGCATTGTATATAGGAATTATTTTTTCATGCCTCCTCTCAAGGTTTTACTATGATGTTAAACTGCATTCCTGGAGCGTGTCTGCTGGCAGCATAGCGCCCTCTAGTGTGCGGGGGAGTGGCTCCTGATTATCACACACCCTTTTCAAGCCCCATCAACACTCCCTCATTACAATTGTCCATTTGCCTATTTTTGCAATAAACTAGAGGGTGAAATATTTAAAAATAAAATCTCTGGTGTTGTGACAGTAATGTGTGTGTGTTGAGGTGCTCCTGTTTGTCTAATGCACTGTTGTGGGGGGTTTATTTTGCCCTCACCCTCTATGAACTGTGCTGCTCACTAGAATGTGTGTGATCAATCAAACTATTTGCAATAATAATAATAATATTATTGTCATGAACAACAGTAATCTGAACGATACAGCTCACAGCAGACTCTCCTGCTGTCACTCTCAGCCATGCCGTCTGTTCTTCCTGACAGGCACAGAGACAAGTCTTCTTTCTGTTCTGGTTTTCATTAACAGATTTAATAAATTGAATTTAAACCAAATGCTGACAGGCTGGGGCTTTGTTCTTAAAGGGAGCTTGTGGACAGACTCCTGAAATTCAGTGTGCGCTAAGGAGCCAGACCTGCCTGAGGAAGAGGAGTCCAGGAAACAGGGAGTCGTGTGACAACTGGACTCATAACGGGTTGCACAGTACAGTATCGCACCTGAGCCCCGCTGCGTTCCACTCCAAGCTGGCTCTTGCACAGCCAGGAAACTAGCGGATTGCTACAACTGACCTGCTTACACAAAAGGGCAATACTTCAGTTGTAGTGATTAGCCAGGTAAACAACATGCATAACGAACAGAACAGTATTAAAGAACATACAATAATACTCACTAAGAAAACACATGCACAACGAACAGAACTGAAGAACATACAATAATACTAAGAAAACATATCTTACACTCTACACAATGCATGTCTCTGAAACGGTTCTAGTCTGGTTTCCTGCCTGCTAAATGAAGGCATGTCTGGCTCTCATCATAGACCAGGGTCCTGGTAGGTGGCTACATTTGTTAGAGTATTATTATTGTAACATGCTGTCCAATTACCTGGATTAACTAGCTTTTTTGCTTACCATAATATGACAGTGTGGTGTAGTGAGAGTTGAGGGGCTGGGAGGGAGGCAGTGTGGTCTAGTGGTGAGAGCTGAGGGGCTGGGAGGGAGGCAGTGTGGTCTAGTGGTGAGAGCTGAGGGGCTGGGAGGGAGGCAGTGTGGTGCAGTGGAGCGGAGGGGCTGGGAGGGAGGCAGGGTGGTCTAGTGCTTAGAGCTGAGGGGCTGGGAGGGAGGCAGGCAGTGTGCTGTAGTGAGAGCGGAGGGGCTGGGAGGGAGGCAGTGTGGTGTAGTGGTGAGAGCTGAGGGGCTGGGAGGGAGGCAGCGTGGTGTAGTGGTTAGAGCGGAGGGGCTGGGAGGGAGGCAGTGTGGGGTGTGGTGTAGTGAGAGCGGAGGGGCTGGGAGGGAGGCAGTGTGGTGTAGTGGAGCGGAGGGGCTGGGAGGGAGGCAGTGTGGTGTAGTGGAGAGCGAGGTCCCCGGGAGTGAGGGCCAGTGGTGGTGTAGTGGAGCGAGCGCTCCCAGACTCACCGGCACATGGAGGCAGTGTGTCACCTAGGAGGGGCTGGGAGGGAGGCAGTGTGGTGTAGTGGAGAGAGCGGAGGGGCTGGGAGGGAGGCAGTGTGGTGTAGTGGAGAGAGCTGAGGGGCTGGGAGGGAGGCAGTGTGGTGTAGTGAGAGAGCTGAGGGGCTGGGAGGGAGGCAGTGTGGTCTAGTGGAGCGAGGCGGAGAGGGGCTGGGAGGGGGGCAGTGTGGTGTAGTGGAGAGAGCGGAGGGGCTGGGAGGGAGGCAGTGTGGTGTAGTGAGAGCGGAGGGGCTGGGAGGGAGGCAGTGTGTTGTAGTGGAGAGAGCTGAGGGGCTGGGAGGGAGGCAGTGTGGTGTAGTGGAGAGAGCGGAGGGGCTGGGAGGGAGGCAGTGTGGTGTAGTGGAGCGGAGGGGCTGGGAGGGAGGCAGTGTGGTGTAGTGGTGGGAGCGGAGGGGCTGGGAGGGAGGCAGTGTGGTGTAGTGGAGAGAGCGGAGGGGCTGGGAGGGAGGCAGTGTGGTGTAGTGGAGAGAGCGGAGGGGCTGGGAGGGAGGCAGTGTGGCTCTAGTGGAGAGAGCGGAGGGGCTGGGAGGGAGGCAGTGTGGTGTAGTGGAGCTGAGGAGGGGCTGGGAGGGAGGCAGTGTGGTGTAAAGGAGAGAGCGGAGGGGCTGGGAGGGATGCAGTGTGGTGTAGTGAGAGCGGAAGAGCTGGGAGGGAGGCAGTGTGGTGTAGTGGTGAGAGCGGAGGGGCTGGGAGGGAGGCAGTGTGGTGTAGTGAGAGCGGAGGGGCTGGGAGGGAGGCAGTGTGGTGTAGTGGAGAGAGCGGAGGGGCTGGGAGGGAGGCAGTGTGGTGTAGTGGAGAGAGCGGAGGGGCTGGGAGGGAGGCAGTGTGGTGTAGTGGAGAGCGGAGGGGCTGGGAGGGAGGCAGTGTGGTGTAGTGGAGAGAGCTGAGGGGCTGGGAGGGAGGCAGTGTGGTGTAGTGGAGAGAGCGGAGGGGCTGGGAGGGAGGCAGTGTGGTGTAGTGGTGAGAGCGGAGGGGCTGGGAGGGAGGCAGTGTGGTGTAGTGGAGCGGAGGGGCTGGGAGGGAGGCAGTGTGGTGTAGTGGAGAGAGCGGAGGGGCTGGGAGGGAGGCAGTGTGGTGTAGTGGAGAGAGCGGAGGGGCTGGGAGGGAGGCAGTGTGGTGTAGTGGAGAGAGCGGAGGGGCTGGGAGGGAGGCAGTGTGGTGTAGTGGAGAGAGCGGAGGGGCTGGGAGGGAGGCAGTGTGGTGTAGTGGAGAGAGCGGAGGGGCTGGGAGGGAGGCAGTGTGGTGTAGTGGAGAGAGCGGAGGGGCTGGGAGGGAGGCAGTGTGGTGTAGTGGTTAGAGCGGAGGGGCTGGGAGGGAGGCAGTGTGGTGTAGTGGAGAGAGCGGAGGGGCTGGGAGGGAGGCAGTGTGGTGTAGTGGAGAGAGCGGAGGGGCTGGGAGGGAGGCAGTGTGGTGTAGTGGAGAGAGCGGAGGGGCTGGGAGGGAGGCAGTGTGGTGTAGTGGAGAGAGCTGAGGGGCTGGGAGGGAGGCAGTGTGGTGTAGTGGAGAGAGCGGAGGGGCTGGGAGGGAGGCAGTGTGGTGTAGTGGAGAGAGCTGAGGGGCTGGGAGGGAGGCAGTGTGGTGTAGTGGAGAGAGCGGAGGGGCTGGGAGGGAGGCAGTGTGGTGTAGTGGAGAGAGCGGAGGGGCTGGGAGGGAGGCAGTGTGGTGTAGTGGAGAGAGCGGAGGGGCTGGGAGGGAGGCAGTGTGGTGTAGTGGAGAGAGCGGAGGGGCTGGGAGGGAGGCAGTGTGGTGTAGTGGAGAGAGCGGAGGGGCTGGGAGGGAGGCAGTGTGGTGTAGTGGAGAGAGCTGAGGGGCTGGGAGGGAGGCAGTGTGGTGTAGTGGAGAGAGCTGAGGGGCTGGGAGGGAGGCAGTGTGGTGTAGTGGAGAGAGCGGAGGGGCTGGGAGGGAGGCAGTGTGGTGTAGTGGAGAGAGCGGAGGGGCTGGGAGGGAGGCAGTGTGGTCTAGTGGAGAGAGTGGAGGGGCTGGGAGGGAGGCAGTGTGGTGTAGTGGAGAGTGGAGCGGAGGGGCTGGGAGGGAGGCAGTGTGGTGTAGTGGTGAGAGCGGAGGGGCTGGGAGGGAGGCAGTGTGGTGTAGTGGAGAGAGTGGAGGGGCTGGGAGGGAGGCAGTGTGGTGTAGTGGAGAGAGCGGAGGGGCTGGGAGGGAGGCAGTGTGGTGTAGTGGAGAGAGCGGAGGGGCTGGGAGGGAGGCAGTGTGGTGTAGTGGAGAGAGCGGAGGGGCTGGGAGGGAGGCAGTGTGGTGTAGTGGAGAGAGCGGAGGGGCTGGGAGGGAGGCAGTGTGGTGTAGTGGTTTGCGGAGGGGCTGGGAGGGAGGCAGTGTGGTGTAGTGGAGAGAGCGGAGGGGCTGGGAGGGAGGCAGTGTGGTGTAGTGGAGCGGAGGGGCTGGGAGGGAGGCAGTGTGGTGTAGTGGAGCGGAGGGGCTGGGAGGGAGGCAGTGTGGTGTAGTGGAGCGGAGGGGCTGGGAGGGAGGCAGTGTGGTGTAGTGGAGCGGAGGGGCTGGGAGGGAGGCAGTGTGGTGTAGTGGAGCGGAGGGGCTGGGAAGGAGGCAGTGTGTTGTAGTGGAGCGGAGGGGCTGGGAAGGAGGCAGTTATGTGTAGTGGAGAGCAGGGGGGCTGGAAGGTATAGGAAATGAAGAGCTTGTTCGCTGTAACACACGCTGAAACAAAACTGCCCGTTTCAGACCTAGTGCAACATGGCTATACTTTGGAGATATTTTTTCAGTTGTAATTATAAGTCAGAATCACCTTTTCAGTGCCACAGTAACAGAACGCTATGATGCCCCCTGGTGCGCCGCAACCACCCTACCTTTCTATAGAGATCTTTGTTCAAGCATTTGTCCACGTTAACCCTTGGCCTGTCAGTATAACGGGAGCAGCGACACTTCGCTACTCTGCTCTCGTAGGAAAGCGAGGGTGCCGCTACACTCTGCTATTGTGTCCAACACTGAATCAAATCTGAAGAACTCTGTCTTGTAGAATTTCCAAAAATGTACTTTCTGGTGTTCTGGAATAAAAGGCAAAAGCATGAACGTGTTTGCATTAATTTACAAGCGTGAAAAGGATTTACTCACTGTCGCTTCCTGAAGCAACATTCATCACAGTGCCCTGCACCTCTAATCCTAATCTGTACTCCAATGCAGTCTGTCTGCCTGGCTACATATCTCTCAGTGGCCGGACACTGCACTCAGGATACTCCCCATTCAGAATGGACCCACACGTAACATGGTATAAAACTGACATTACTGTGATTTATTATCATGAATCATGAAAATAAGCAACCAGCACTGCGTGGGACAGTATCTCTCTCAAAAAAACAAAACCCAGAAAAAAATTCAAATGTGAAGACCATCCAACTACTTTCACAGAGAACATCCAGCTCTGCAGAGAACCTTTTATATTTACAACATTCCAAAAAAGAATGCATGGAAGCAACTTTACAAGCATTAAAAAAAAAAAAAGAAAAGCATTATTTACACAATTTTCTGTGGAAAGATGTAAGAAATAATCTATACATTAAATTACATTTCTACAAATAACCATTAAAATCCAAAAATAACCTGCAACATCACGCCTAGAGATGTGAGGTATCCACTCAATCCCAGACTATAGTGCGCACGCACACACACTCGCGCTCTCTTGCGCGCGCGCACACACTCGCTCTCTTGCGCGCGCGCACACACTCGCTCTCTTGCGCGCGCGCACACACTCGCTCTCTTGCGCGCACGCACACACAGACAGACACTCGCTCTCTCTTGCGCACGCGCACACACAGACAGACACACTCGCTCTCTTGCGCGCGCACACACACTCGCTCTCTTGCGCGCGCACACACACTCGCTCTCTTGCGCGCGCACACACACTCGCTCTCTTGCGCGCGCACACAGACACTCGCTCTCTCTTGCGCGCACGCACACACAGACAGACACACTCTCTCTTGCGCGCGCGCACACAGACAGACAGACACACTCACACTCTCTTGCGCGCGCGCACACACTCGCTCTCTCTTGCGCGCACACACACAGACAGACACACTCGCTCTCTTGCGCGCACGCACACACCCGCTCTCTTGCGCGCGAGCACACACACACAGACACACTCGCTCTCTCTTGCGCGCGCACACACACTCGCTCTCTTGCGCACACAAGATTTCTGGGGCAGGGGAGGGAATGAAGATCAGCTGCAGTCAGGTTCGCTGTGTACAGATTTAATTACATACAGGAGTAGAAAAAGAGATTCACTAAACAAGCCTCTAAACGCAACAATTAAACCTGAAACACTCCGAAAGAACAAAAAAGATAACCAAAGCTAACTAGGAACTGGAATGTCAGAGTGGTGCCGAGTTTCTAACACTGCAGGACAGAGAGACAGACAGACAGAGACGAGCGACAGAGTACACAAAAACAACAAACCCTGCTGGGCAGGAGGAAGGAAGAGAGAAGGAGAAATAATGAGCTCTGGGGTTCACTTGCTTCTTGTTTTTTATACAAAGTCTTTTTCTTCTTTTAAAAAGTACCTTCCCAGGTACATATAAAATATTTACAGATTATTTTACATGATATTTAAAATTCTTCTTCTGAGTGTTCCTCCTGTGCTGCTCAATGCCAGCCAGAGCCCAGGTAGCTGCTGGGCTGGAAGGTGCCAGCAGTGCGGGGCACGGCGACCAGCTGCTGCTGCTGTGGTGGTGGAGGGGGAGGCGGGGGCACCCCCTGCTGGTGCGTCTGGTATCCCGCAGCAGGGCTGGGGTTTGGTCCTTGTGTGGGCAGCAGGGGGTTGTGGATCAGCGTGGACCCATGGGCGGGGAAGCTACCCACAGTCTGGTAGTGGTGTGTGATGGAAGGGGGGTTTGAATCCTGTGGGGGAGGGGGAGGGGGATTCCCCCATGGGGGCCCAGTGGTAGTCAGAGTCATGCTGTTGGAGGAGCAGTGGGGGGGCCCCCCTCCCCACCGTCGCTCCCCCGGGAGGGGGAGGGGGGGAGGGGGGCACCACTCGCTCCTCCTCCCCTCCCAGGGGGTGTCCCACCTGCACGCGGCCTCGAGGGCCCGGCGAGCAGGAGCTGCGGCGCCACTGGGGGTGCAGTTGAGGGTGGGCTCTCCCCAGGGGGAGGTCCACCCACCCCACGGTGGGGGGGTGGCAGTGGAAGTGGCCGAGGCCCCAGGGCTGGGAGGTAGTGCCCAGGTGGCCCTGGTTGCAGGAGGTGTGGGTGCGGTGTGTGGGGGGTGTGATGCACGTGGTGGATGCCAGGAGGCAGCAGGGCAGAGGGCTGTGGCGCCCCCTGTTGCAGGAGAGGCTGGTTGGGGCCAGAAGGAAAGGCGCTCATCTGCTTGAGCTGCCCGCTGTACCCGGGGAAGCTGCTTGAGGCAGGAGTAGGCTGTGCTGGAAAGTATGCAGCGCTGCAGGGGCAGGAGGGGGCGGCGGAGGGGGGGGGGGACTCCTTGCTGGTTATACTGGGTGTACAGGGCAGGACTGCCCTGCTGCTGCTGTGCAGGGGCTGCGCCGTGCTGGAGAAAGGCTCTCTGCCCCATGAAGGGGGAGCCCAGGGGGGAGAGCAGCATTGAGGGGCTAGGGTAGGGTGCCTGCAGGGGGGCTGAGGGGGTTTGGGGGTTTCGTCGTAACTCACTGTGGGGGGAGGAGGGGCAAGTGCACCCCCCAGGAGGAGGCGGGCCCAGGTGAACAGTGCAGTTTGGAGGGGGTGAGCAGGGTGGCTTTCTGCTCCCAGTGCTGGCTGGCTTTGCACGGGGGCTGGGAGGAGGATGGGGAGGGAGGAGGGGGTTTGGGCTGGCTACTGCTGCTGACGCTCTCTGGGCACCCCTCAGGCTGCGGATCCAGCTTCACTGGCACCTTCCCGGCCAGCTGGTGAGGAGCAGACTGGGCTGGTGAGGAGGGCTGTGGGGAGACAGACAGAGAGGAGACTGCTGAGTATCCTGAGGACAAACACACAGTGATTCAGACAGACACAAGCACGCACAAACACTCATACACAAAAGCAGGGTTTCAAATGGGTGTTTGTTTAAGTAAGGGGAGCAAACATCAAAGTAACTTGGAAGACCATGAATACTAAAGCTAAGAGATACTTGCATGGCCAAGATACTGGGGTGCAGTGTAGGAGTGCGGTGGTGCAGCGCAGGGGCTTGGAATGCGGTGGTGCAGTGCAGGGGTGCAGGAGTGCAGTGCAGGGGTGTAGGAGTGCGGTGGTGCAGTGCAGTGCAGGAGTGCAGTGGTGTAGTGAGGGGTGCAGGAGTGCAGTGCAGTGTAGGAGTGCGGTGGCAGTGCAGGGGTGTAGGAGTGCGGTGGTGCAGAGTAGGGGTGTAGGAGTGCGGTGGCGCAGTGTATGGGGTGTAGGAGTGCGGTGGTGCAGTGTAGGGGTGCAGGAGTGCAGTGCAGTGTAGGTGCAGTGCAGTGCAGGGGTGTAGGAGTGCGGTGGTGCAGTGCAGGGGTGCAGGAGTGCAGCGGTGCAGTGTAGGTGCAGTGCAGTGCAGGGGTGTAGGAGTGCGGTGGTGCAGTGTAGGGGTGTAGGAGTGCGGTGTGGGTGCAGTGCAGTGCAGGGGTGTAGGAGTGCGGTGGTGCAGTGTAGGGGTGTAGGAGTGCGGTGGTGCAGTGTAGGGGTGTAGGAGTGCGGTGCAGTGCAGGTGTAGGGTGCGGTGGTGCAGGAGTGTGGCGGTGCAGTGTAGGCGGTGCAGTGCAGTGCAGGGGTGTAGGAGTGCGGTGGTGCGCAGCGCAGGGGTGTAGAAGCGCAGTGCTGCAGTGCAGTGTAGGTGCAGTGCAGTGCAGGGGTGTAGGAGTGCGGCGGTGCAGTGTAGGTGCAGTGCAGTGCAGGGGTGTAGGAGTGTGGCGGCGTAGTGCAGGGGTGTAGGAGTGCAGTGGTGCAGTGCAGTGTAGGGGTGTAGGAGTGCGGCGGTGCAGTGTAGGGGCGCAGGAGTGCGGTGGCGCAGTGCAGTGTAGGGGCAGTGCAGTGGCAGGGGTGTAGGAGTGCGGTGGTGCAGTGCAGGGGTGTAGGAGTGCGGCGGTGCGGTGTAGGGGTGTAGGAGTGCGGTGGCGCAGTGCAGTGTAGGGGCGCAGGAGCGCAGCGGCACAGTGAAAGGGTGTAGGAGCGCAGTGGTGCAGTGCAGTAGGGGTGTAGGAGTGCGGTGTCGCAGCGCAGTGCAGGGGTGTAGGAGTGCGGCAGCGCAGTGCAGGGGTGTAGGAGTGCGGTGGTGCAGTGCAGTGTAGGTGCAGTGCAGGAGGCGTACGAGTAGCGGTGGATGCAGTATAGGGGTGCGGTGGTGCAGTGCAGTGTAGGTGGTGTAGTGTGCGGCGTAGTGCAGTGTAGGAGTGCAGTGGTGCAGTGCAGGGGTGTAGGAGTGCTGCGGTGCAGTGTAGGGGTGTAGGAGCGCGGTGGTGCAGTGTAGGGGTGTAGGAGTGCGGTGGTGCAGTGTAGGGGTGTAGGAGTGCGGTGGTGCAGTGTAGGGGTGTAGGAGCGCGGTGGTGCAGTGTAGGGGTGTAGGAGCGCGGTGGTGCAGTGTAGGGGTGTAGGAGCGCCGTGGTGCAGTGCATGGGTGTAGGAGGCGCAGTGTAGCGGTGTAGCAGCGTGCGCGTTGCAGTGCAGGGGTGTAGGAGTGCGGTGTAGGGGTGTAGGAGTGCGGTGGTGCAGTGTAGGGATGTAGGAGTGCAGCGGTGCAGTGTAGGGGTGTAGGAGCGCCGTGGTGCAGTGCAGTGCAGGGGTGCAGTGCAGTGTGTAGGAGTGCGCAGCGCAGTGCAGGGGTGTAGGAGTGCGGTGGTGCAGTGCAGCAGGGTGTAGGAGTGCGGTGGTGCGGTGGTGCAGTGCAGGGGTGTAGGAGTGCGGTGGTGCAGTGCAGGGATGTAGGAGGCGGTGGTGCAGTGCAGTGGTGGGTGAGCGCAGTGCAGTAGGGTGTAGGAGTGCGGTGGTGCAGTGCAGGGGTGTAGGAGTGCGGTGGTGCAGTGCAGGCGTGTAGGAGCGTGGTGGTGCGGTGTAGGAGTGCAGCGGTGCAGTGCAGGGGTGTAGGAGTGCGGCGCGGTGTAGTTGACACGCCACACGCAGCGACATCCATGACGGACACAACGCAACCACATCCTACGCCACCACGTTGCACGTCAAGCGTCACATCCTCGACGCCGCACGTAGGAACATCCCACACGTCACTCAACGTCCACGTCACGTCACCCACACGCTCAACGCACAACGACATCCCTCACGCACCCAACAGTCAACCCATCCCAACATCCTCGCACCCACGGCTGCGACACCACCCACCTCCTTAGCGTCCACCCACGTCAGTGTCCCGAACGCCGACTTCGCGCCAACACGTGGCACCGTCCAGGATCCTCGCGCACTGACGTCCCTCACATCGTTCACATCCTCGCATAGCGCTCACCACGTCACGTCCCCGTCACGCATCTTGCGACCACCTATGGCACCGTCCCCACATCCCTCTGTCCCCCTACCTTCGTCACCGTCCTGCACATACTCGGGCCTACCAACGCCACGACGTCACGTACCAACCCGGATCGGTCGTGCGGTGCAGTGCAGGTGTGTAGGAGTGCGGTGGTGCAGTGCAGGTGTGTAGGAGTGCGGTGGTGCAGTGCAGGGGTGTAGGAGGGCGGTGGTGCAGTGCAGGTGTGTAGGAGTGCGGTGGTGCAGTGCAGGTGTGTAGGAGTGCGGTGGTGCAGTGCAGGTGTGTAGGAGTGCGGTGGTGCAGTGCAGGTGTGTAGGAGTGCGGTGGTGCAGTGTAGGGGTGTAGGAGTGCGGTGGTGCAGTGCAGGGGTGTAGGAGTGCGGTGGTGCAGTGTAGGGGTGTAGGAGTGCGGTGGTGCAGTGCAGGGGTGTAGGAGTGCGGTGGTGCAGTGCAGGGGTGTAGGAGTGCGGTGGTGCAGTGCAGGGGTGTAGGAGCGCGGTGGTGCAGTGCAGGCGTGTAGGAGTGCGGTGGTAGGAGGTGTGTAGGAGTGCGGTGGTGCAGTGCAGGGGTGTAGGAGTGCGGTGGTGCAGTGCAGGGGTGTAGGAGTGCGGTGGTGCAGTGCAGGGGTGTAGGAGTGCGGTGGTGCAGTGCAGGGGTGTAGGAGTGCGGTGGTGCAGTGCAGGCGTGTAGGAGTGCGGTGGTGCAGTGCAGGGGTGTAGGAGTGCGGTGGTGCAGTGCAGGGGTGTAGGAGTGCGGTGGTGCAGTGCAGGGGTGTAGGAGTGCGGTGGTGCAGTGCAGGGGTGTAGGAGTGCGGTGGTGCAGTGCAGGGGTGTAGGAGTGCGGTGGTGCAGTGCAGGGGTGTAGGAGCGCGGTGGTGCAGTGCAGTGTAGGGGTGTAGTGGTGCGGTGGTGGCAGTAGCAGTGCGGTGTAGGAGCGTGGTGGTGCGGTGTAGGAGTGCGGTGGTGCAGTGCAGGGGTGTAGGAGTGCGGTGGTGCAGTGCAGGGGTGTAGGAGTGCGGTGGTGCAGTGTAGGGGTGTAGGAGTGCGGTGGTGCAGTGTAGGGGTGTAGGAGTGCGGTGGTGCAGTGTAGGGGTGTAGGAGTGCGGTGGTGCAGTGTAGGGGTGTAGGAGTGCAGTGGAGGGGTGTAGGAGTGCGGTGGTGCAGTGCAGGGGTGTAGGAGTGCGGTGGTGCAGTGCAGGCGTGTAGGAGTGCGGTGGTGCAGTGCAGGGGTGTAGGAGTGCGGTGGTGCAGTGCAGGGGTGTAGGAGTGCGGTGGTGGTGCAGGTGTGTAGGAGTGCGGTGGTGCAGTGTAGGGGTGTAGGAGTGCGGTGGTACAGTGCAGGGGTGTAGGAGTGCGTGGTGCAGTGCAGGTGTAGGAGTGCGGTGGTGCAGTGCAGGCGTGTAGGAGTGCGGTGGTGCAGTGCGGTGTAGGAGTGCGGTGGTGCAGTGCAGGTGTAGTGTAGGAGTGCGGTGTGTAGGAGTGCGGTGGTGCAGTGCAGGGGTGTAGGAGTGCGGTGGTGCAGTGCAGGGGTGTAGGAGCGCGGTGGTGCAGTGCAGGGGTGTAGGAGTGCGGTGGTGCAGTGTAGGGGTGTAGGAGTGCGGTGGTGCAGTGCAGGGAGTGCGGTGGTGCAGTGGTGCAGGAGGAGTGTGCGGTGGTGCAGTGCAGGAGTGTAGGAGTGCGGTGGTGCAGTGTAGGAGTGCCGTGCAGTGTGTAGGAGTGCGGTGGTGCAGTGCAGGGGTGTAGGAGTGCGGTGCAGTGCAGTGTAGGAGTGCGGTGGTGCAGTGCAGGCGTGTAGGAGTGCGGTGTAGGAGTGCGGTGGTGCAGTGCAGGAGTGTAGGAGTGCGGTGGTGCAGGTGTTGCAGTGCGGTGGTGCAGGGGTGTAGGAGCGCGGTGGTGCAGTGCAGGGGTGTAGGAGCGCGGTGGTGCGGTGTAGGGGTGCGGTGGTGCAGTGTAGGGGTGTAGGAGTGCGGTGGTGCAGTGTAGGGGTGTAGGAGTGCGGTGGCGCAGTGCAGTGTAGGGGTGCTGCGTACCTTGCAGTGCGTTGGAGGGCTCTTGCAGGATCTCTGTGTGCTGCTGGGAGACGCACACTCCTTCACTAGCGCCCCCGCTGGGTCAGGGCCCTCCCACTCGGGACCGTCTGCAAACAAGACAAGAAAAACACTGAGTGATCAGGGATCCATAAGAGACAGCGATGAAAACCAACACAAAGGGCACTGAGCCACAGATACCAGCATATCACACCCCACCTCTCCTGGGAGAAAGAACATCCCCAGACAGACAGTGACTGAGCACAAAGAGGGTGTGAGTGCGAGGCTGGTGATGAAATAGCATGTGTGTGTGTAACTAAGTGAGACTGTTAGTCTGTTCAAAATAAACTGATGCGCAGCATTCAAATAGTCTATCAATCTTACTGGCACTGTTGGGAGCTTCTGAATAGTTATTTAAACAATGAATATTCTGATATCTCTTTCAAGCAGACATACCTTACTGCAGGGTAAGGGAGGTTGATTGGGGGAGGGAGTGAGTGAATGAGGTTGATTGGGGGAGGTTAATCGGGAGAGTGAAGGAGTGAGTGAGTGAGTTTGATTGGAGGAGTGAGGGTGGAAGTTTGATCAGGGGAGTGAGGGAGGGAGAGAGTGAGGTTGATCGGGGGAATAAGGGAGGGAGAGACTGACCTGCCGAGGCCTCACTGGGGCACAGCGCTGGCATCTTGATTTGCAGGCGCGGGACAGGTTTAGAATGAGATGAAGGTGGAGTCTGCACATGAAACTGAGGCCATGGAGAGGAGGGAGGGCTGGGAGGAGGCGACTCGGCCCCTGAAACCAAAAAAGAGCCGGGGAGCGTTAGAGGTGGAAGAGGTGGAAGAGGAGGATGAGGAGGGGAGACAGCAGAGCTGGCTCTGCAACACAATGGCCAGCACCATATAAACACAGGGGCCAGCGCCATATAAACACAGGGGCCAGCGCCATATAAACACAGGGGCCAGTGGCATACAGACACAGGTGCCAGCTCTTTGTTTGTTTGTTTATGGAGAATGCAGTTTTACTTTCCAGTTTAAAGATGAAAGCGAGTTCCCTGTAAGAGCTGGCTGGGTCCCTGCTCCAGTTCACTCACCTCCATCCTTGTCTTTCCGGTGGTCGCTCAGCAGCAGTGCTCGCTGGTAGCTCCTCTCCCTCGCCTGCTCCACCCATGTAGAGGATGTCCTGAAAGCCACAAGAGGAGACTCAGACCACCTGTCTCTACCCTGCCTCCTCACACCCCCTCTGCAATGTGTATTTAGTGCTGAGAACAGCAGGTTAAGAATGGTCGCCCCACACTGTACAACAACCAGATCAGACAACAAGGAACCAGAACTGTGCGCTCAGATTGTTGCTATGTCAGGGTGTAGTAAGTGTGTGTGTGTACGTGTGCTCTCTCCTCCTGTGTGTATCTCGGGCGTTTGCAGGGATGATAATAATACTCCCATTGCGTAGCAGTTCGCTCCATTCCCTGTTCTACTCTGTTTAATAAGACACTCCTGAGCGTGTTACCCACACACACTGGCTAATCAAGCTCGTACTAAAACTTGGAACGGGTGGGAACGGCTGTGCAATAGCACTCTGTCAGTCTCAGTGAGTTCAGAAATCTTGTCAGCTGACATACCACTGTCCCTCTCTCCCCTCCGTCTCCTCCTGGGGGGGCTCCTTGCTGTCAGGGGGGTTCTGGGTCTCAGGGGCTGGGGGGGTGGCAGGAGGCGGGGCCTCTGTTTGCATCTCTGCAGCGACACAGACTTCCACCACGTTGCTGTTGCTGCAGAATCCAGCCAGAGGAGGCGCTGTGGATCGCGGAGACATGGACATCGGGGAGAAGCTCTCTTGCTTGGAGCCGCTCCTGCGCGCCTCCCGCTGCCGCTTGCGATACTCCAGCAGAGAGACCTGGGGGAGAGAGTGATAGGGAGAGAGGGCTTCAGACTGACTGCAGTGAACCAGACTACTACTACTACAACCATGGGAAAAGCACACACACACTGCGACAGTACAGCCATGGGAAAAGCACACACACACACACTGTGACAGTACAGCCATGGGAAAAGCACACACACACACACTGCGACAGTACAGCCATGGGAAAAGCACACACACACACACTGCGACAGTACAGCCATGGGAAAAGCACACACACACACACTGCGACAGTACAGCCATGGGAAAAGCACACACACACACACTGCGACAGTACAGCCATGGGAAAAGCACACACACACACACTGCGACAGTACAGCCATGGGAAAAGCACACACACACACACTGCGACAGTACAGCCATGGGAAAAGCACACACACACACACTGCGACAGTACAGCCATGGGAAAAGCACACACACACACACTGTGACAGTACAGCCATGGGAAAAGCACCATGGGAAAAGCACACACACACACACTGCGACAGTACAGCCATGGGAAAAGCACACACACACACACTGCGACAGTACAGCCATGGGAAAAGCACACACACACACACACTACGATTGTCGGTACCCTTTGCGTGTGTGTGTGTGTAGTGCCGCTGTATCAGCCATGGGAAAAGCACACACACACACTGTGCAAAAATAAGGGTCTCCACGCATGGAGATCTGAAGTACGGAAAACATGCATGAGGAAGGCAGAACATCCTGTAACCCTTTCTAGGACTCTGGATTTGTACAGTTCTGCTGTCTCTGATCTAACAAGCACCTAGAAAGGTATCCTAAATCTGATTTTGTCTTTCTTTTTAATGCATTAACATTCTGAATAACTAAAAATCAGACAGCCAGTTAGTTAGCTCCAACTTTTCAGAGCCTAATTCAAAACACAAGACACAGAAATAAGACTCCCATTGCACAGCAGACTGGTTTGCTATGAGTTTAATGAGACAGATCCTATATAGAATGTGGCTAATCAAACCTGGAATGGGTGAAACTGCTGTGCAACAGGAGTCTTGTTTCCATCGTTGTACTATATAATCCCAGTGCCCTTTCTCTTTTCTGTTAGGAACTTCAGACACACAGGAGGGTGTAGACACTGCAGTGTTGGATTTGATGTCAGACCAGATAGATAAAGCTCGGAAACACCCCCTGCGTGTCTTGCTTCGGAGCGGAAAGCTTTCCCCTGGCAGCAGGAGCTAAGAGTGGCTCACCTTCTTCTTCTGGGGGGGGTTGTGTAGGGTGCCGCCCCCATCGGCCAGCCCCTCTCCCCCCAGGGCTCGCGTGTAGGCCCCCTCCTCCGTGCAGGGGTAGTACAGGGCTCCCTCACTGTAGGGGGCGCCAGCGAGCTCGCTCACTCGGAAGCCACCCCCCAGCTCCAGGGTGTGCGAGGGGGTCAGGTCCCGCAGGTTGGAGTTGACAGGGGAGAAGGTAAGGCTGCCCCTCTCAGGACTCTTCATCCAGACGGGCCCCCCTCTGGCAGCGAATAGCGCATCTCCCTGGGCCACTGGGTCAGAGCGCTCTGAGGCCGGGGCAGGGACAGGGGGTGGAGAGTCTATGTGAGGAGGTTCGCTGCTCTCTGACACTGCTAAGAGCTCCACTGTCCCCTCTCCTCCTGTTCCTGCTCCCCCACCATAGTCTGTTTCTGGGGCCACACCGCCTGGCCGGCTGCATTCAGTCCTGCCGGGGCGGGGGCTCAGAGTGCCGCTTGACTTTATCTCCAGTAGAGCTGACTCTGGCAGGCTGGAGCTCCGGACAGGGGGCAGACACAGCAGTGAGGGCGGTCTCTCCGGTCCCTGCATAAAACACACACACACACACACACAATCACATTGCTGACATCACCCTCACCCACTTCACCCCCTCATCCCCTACCCCCTCACCTCTTGCAGGCTCATTCTCCGTTTCACTTCAGGGGAGCTGTCCGGGGACGAAACATTCTGCAGAGACAGCCAGACAGACAGAGCCATCAGTTCAGTTCCTTTCTCACACATATATTCTCACTGAAGTCTTAATGTTTGAATGTCTCAGCACAGCAAGTCATTTTTTTTTTAATACAAAAACTTGTTCTGAGGATCATCAATAGTGCATGCAGTAATGAAATGAGACACATTTAATGCACTCTGAACTCAAATTACAGGCATTTCTTACAGCACAATCTTTTCTTGTCATAAGCTTTTATTCCAGTGAACAGTTTGAAACGTTTGTTTTTAAAAATTAGCAAGAAATAAGTTTGATGCAAGCAGCAGTATCCCTGAGACTGTGATAGCGTTGAATGGATCTCACCTGGAAGCTGGTGCTGGCAGAGTGCTGGCAGGGCGTGGACGGGGTGACAGGGGAGTACACTGGCTTGTAGTCGTTGCGGCCCGTCTCGTCCTCGGGCTTGGCGCGCGGCGGCGTGGTGAACAGGGTGGGGTCCACGCTGTCCGTGTGCGTGGGCGTGGCATAGGGGGAGGCGCTGGGTGTGGAGCTGTCTGACAGAGCCGTGTCCAAGGGGCAAAGCCTCCGCTTCTTCAGGGGGGTTGGCAGCTCTGAAGAGGGGAAGAGCACAGCAAGAGTCACCACAAGGAGGGCAATGAGATCACAGCACAGGAATGAAGGGAATCCACACTCAGTCACCACATCAGATGAATACAGCAGAGTAAAAGTATGGGCACGTGTAATACAGCGCAGTGTAATACAGCACTCTTGGAAAATGGATCGAGAATTGATTAGCAGTTTGCTATGCATGTGGACTGGCAGAGCTATACTGGTGTTCTTTTCTGAAAGGAGACTAATATTGCAGATAGCAGACTGTTTGGTTCAAATTGCATGTACTGCTAACAACTGAGAGAGCCCTTGCGTCTACAAGCTATCAAAGCGCTGTGGACCAGAAGGGGCCGGGCTCTAAGACTTTTGGAATGCAAAGCATAAAGGAGCTAAAAGGCTCCCAGGGACTGTCGTTGGACCCAAAGGTTCTCAGGAAGAATAAGAGATAACGCCACTGGACTCAAAGGGTCTCAAGCAAAACGGAGAGATATGAACAAGGAAGATGACAAAAACTAGATGTATGGACCTTTTGGGGCACCAGGGGTCTGAAGAAAGCACCGAGTTCAGAGGTCATCACACAAGACTACACACACAATTAAATATATGGTAACAGAATAATGTGTAGTATCTTTGCTATTGGTTAAGTGTCAGAGAAAGAGGAGGTGAACCATCTATACAGAAGGGTATTTAATGTCATGCAAACATTGTAATGATGAGTATTCTGTTTATGTGGAGGCCGTGGGTGGACTCCTGTACCTGGGACCAGACTCCCTGCATATTTCAATAAACCCAACAACTGATTGAAGAAAAGGACTCTGTGCATTTTCTTGAAACTACTTACTCACCATCATTTTTTTAAGTTACATCAAGCACAGTGAAAGCACACAGCACAGTGTAATACAGCACAGTGAAAGCACACAGCACAGTGTAATACGGCACAGTGAACGCACACAGCACAGTGTAATACGGCACAGTGAAAGCACACAGCACAGTGTAATACAGCACAGTGAAAGCACACAGCACAGTGTAATACAGCACAGTGAAAGCACAGCACAGTGTAACACACAGTGAATACGCACACAGCACAGTGTAATACGGCACAGTGAACGCACACAGCACAGTGAAATACAGCACACAGCACAGTGTAATACAGCACAGTGAAATACAGCACAGTGAAAGCACAGCACAGTGAAAGCACACAGCACAGTGAAACAGCACAGTGAAAGCACACAGCACAGTGTAATACAGCACAGTGAAAGCACAGTGAACACACACAGCACAGTGTAATACAGCACAGTGAAAGCACACAGCACAGTGTAATACAGCACAGTGAAAGCACACAGCACAGTGTAATACAGCACAGTGAAAGCACAGCACAGTGAAATACAGCACAGTGTAATACAGCACAGTGAAAGCACAGCACAGTGTAATACAGCACAGTGAAAGCACACAGCACAGTGTAATACAGCACAGTGAAAGCATGGCACAGTGTAATACAGCACAGTGAAAGCACACAGCACAGTGTAATACAGCACAGTGAACGCACACAGCACAGTGTAATACAGCACAGTGAAAGCACACAGCACAGTGTAATACAGCACAGTGAAGCACAGCACAGTGAAAGCACAGCACAGTGAAACACAGCACAGTGTAATACAGCAGTTCACTTGCAGTGTGTCGTGTCACTTTGCGCGTGTCGTGTCACATTATGCGTGTCACTTAGCGTCCGCAGTGTCGTGGCACAGTGTGCCGTCAGTGAACGCACACAGCACAGTGTAATACAGCACAGAGAAAGCACAAATCAGTGTAGCACAGTGAAAGCACAGCACAGTGAAGCACAGCAGTGTAATACAGCACAGTGAAAGCACAGCACAGTGTAATACAGCACAGTGAAAGCACACAGCACAGTGTAATACAGCACAGTGAAAGCACACAGCACAGTGTAATACAGCACAGTGAAATGAACAGCACAGTGAAAGCACACAGCACAGTGTAACACAGCACAGTGAAAGCACACAGCACAGTGTAATACAGCACAGTGAAAGCACACAGCACAGTGTAATACGGCACAGTGAAAGCACACAGCACAGTGTAACACGGCACAGTGAAAGCACACAGCACAGTGTAACACGGCACAGTGAAAGCACACAGCACAGTGTAATACGGCACAGTGAAAGCACACAGCACAGTGTAACACGGCACAGTGAAAGCACACAGCACAGTGTAATACGGCACAGTGAAAGCACACAGCACAGTGTAATACAGCACAGTGAAAGCACACAGCACAGTGTAATACGGCACAGTGAAAGCACACAGCACAGTGTAATACAGCACAGTGAAAGCACACAGCACAGTGTAACACAGCACAGTGAAAGCACACAGCACAGTGTAACACGGCACAGTGAAAGCACACAGCACAGTGTAATACGGCACAGTGAAAGCACAGCACAGTGTAACACAGCACAGTGAAAGCACACAGCACAGTGTAACACGGCACAGTGAAAGCACACAGCACAGTGTAACACGGCACAGTGAACGCACACAGCACAGTGTAACACGGCACAGTGAACGCACACAGCACAGTGTAACACGCAGCACAGTGAACGCACACAGCACAGTGTAACACACAGGCACAGTGAACGCACACAGCACAGTGTAACACGGCACAGTGAAAGCACACAGCACAGTGTAACACACAGCACAGTGAACGCACACAGCACAGTGTAACACGGCACAGTGAACGCACACAGCACAGTGTAACACGGCACAGTGAACGCACACAGCACAGTGTAATACGGCACAGTGAACGCACACAGCACAGTGAACATTCAAAGAGGAGATTAAATGTTTAAGAGATACAAATGGCAAAATCATAGAGGAAGAAAAAAAAATAGCAAATATGTTAAATGATTACTTTTCACAAGTTTTTACAAAGGAAGATACTGACAACATGCCCCACATGTCATCCAGTTCCTATCCAGTTTTAAATAACTTTAGCATAACTGAGGCAGAAGTGTTAAAGGGACTAGGAGCTCTTAAAATAAACAAATCCCCTGGGCCGGATGAGATCCTCCCAGTAGTACTCAAAGAAATGAAAGAAGTAATTTACAAACCGCTAACCAAGATCATGCAGCAGTCTCTTGACACAGGGGTGGTACCGACAGACTGGAAAATTGCAAACGTAATACCGATCCACAAAAAGGGAAACAAAACTGAACCAGGTAACTACAGACCAGTAAGCCTGACTTCTATTATATGCAAACTTATGGAAACTATAATAAGAGCCAAAATGGAAAATTACCTATATGGTAACAGGGTACTGGGAGACAGTCAACATGGTTTTAGGAAAGGGAGATCGTGCCTAACTAACTTGCTTGATTTTTTTGAGGATGCAACATCGATAATGGATAATTGCAAAGCATATGACATGGTTTATTTAGATTTCCAGAAAGCTTTTGACAAAGTCCCGCACAAAAGATTAATTCTCAAACTGAACGCAGTTGGGATTCAAGGAAACACATGTACATGGATTAGGGAGTGGTTAACATGTAGAAAACAGAAAGTACTGATTAGAGGAAAAACCTCAGAATGGAGTGTGGTAACCAGCGGTGTACCACAGGGATCAGTATTAGGTCCTCTGCTATTCCTAATCTACATTAATGATTTAGATTCTGGTATAGTAAGCAAACTTGTTAAATTTGCAGACGACACAAAAGTAGGAGGAGTGGCAAACACTGTTGCAGCAGCAAAGGTCATTCAAAATGATCTAGACAAGATTCAGAACTGGGCAGACACATGGCAAATGACATTTAATAGAGAAAAGTGTAAGGTACTGCACGCAGGAAATAAAAATGTACATTATAAATATCATATGGGAGATATTGAAATTGGAGAAGGAATCTATGAAAAAGACCTAGGAGTTTTTGTTGACTCAGAAATGTCTTCATCTAGGCAATGTGGGGAAGCTATAAAAAAGGCTAACAAGATGCTCGGATACATTGTGAAAAGTGTTGAATTTAAATCAAGGGAAGTAATGTTAAAACTGTACAATGCACTTGTAAGACCTCATCTTGAATATTGTGTGCAGTTCTGGTCACCTCGCTATAAAAAAGATATTGCTGCTCTAGAAAGAGTGCAAAGAAGAGCGACCAGAATTATTCCGGGCTTAAAAGGCATGTCATATGCAGACAGGCTAAAAGAATTGAATCTGTTCAGTCTTGAACAAAGAAGACTACGTGGCGACCTAATTCAAGCATTCAAAATTCTAAAAGGTATTGACAGTGTCGACGCAAGGGACTTTTTCAGCCTGAAAAAAGAAACAAGGACCAGGGGTCACAAATGGAGTTTAGAAAAAGGGGCATTCAGAACAGAAAATAGGAGACACTTTTTTACACAGAGAATTGTGAGGGTCTGGAATCAACTCCCCAGTAATGTTGTTGAAGCTGACACCCTGGGATCCTTCAAGAAGCTGCTTGATGAGATTTTGGGATCAATAAGCTACTAACAACCAAACGAGCAAGATGGGCCGAATGGCCTCCTCTCGTTTGTAAACTTTCTTATGTTCTTATGTTCTTAATACGGCACAGTGAACTCACACAGCACAGTGTAATACGGCACAGTGAAAGCACACAGCACAGTGTAATACGGCACAGTGTAATACAGCACAGTGAAAGCACACAGCACAGTGTAATACGGCACAGTGAAAGCACACAGCACAGTGTAATACGGCACAGTGTAATACAGCACAGTGAAAGCACACAGCACAGTGTAATACAGCACAGTGAAAGCACACAGCACAGTGTAATACAGCACAGTGAACGCACACAGCACAGTGTAATACAGCACAGTGTAATACAGCACAGTGAAAGCACACAGCACAGTGTAATACAGCACAGTGAACGCACACAGCACAGTGTAATACAGCACAGTGAACGCACACAGCACAGTGTAATACAGCACAGTGAACGCACACAGCACAGTGTAATACAGCACAGTGAAAGCACAGCACAGTGTAATACAGCACAGTGAACGCACACAGCACAGTGTAATACAGCACAGTGAAAGCACACAGCACAGTGTAATACAGCACAGTGAAAGCACACAGCACAGTGTAATACAGCACAGTGAAAGCACACAGCACAGTGTAATACAGCACAGTGAAAGCACACAGCACAGTGTAATACAGCACAGTGAAAGCACACAGCACAGTGTAATACAGCACAGTGAAAGCACACAGCACAGTGTAATACAGCACAGTGAAAGCATGTGCACGTGTAATACAGCACAGTGAAAGCAAGGTGAAGCTTAGAGAGGGATGGTAAAGACAATGGGAAATGCATAGTAAAACAATGGGAAAAATCATGGGAAAATTCCACCGATTACAGTGGCAAACTTTTATGTGGGAGGGCATGACCACACAGTTTGAAAAAACAGTGGCATTGTGATTACTGTAGGTAATGAGAACAAGCTGTCGGTCCAGCCTGGCTAATCACTCTGCAGTGCACAGCAGCATCCGATAACTCACTCGAGCTCCCTTCAGGAGACACCGTCTTACCTGCTAGGTTGCAGCCCCCGTTGATGGACAGGGGGCTGTCTGTGTCTCCGCTGATGGCTGGGCTCAGAGGCCCCTCGCTTGACAGCAGGGCGCTGAACATGTTGACTGCAGCTGGACAGATCTCCTCCTCCAGTGCCTGCTTCAGCCATCGCTGCAGAGAGACCAGAGACACCAGTGAGCACTGCACAGGCACAGCGCAACACTCACACACAAATCCTAAACGTTTTGATTCTGTACACAAATGTAAAAGGTGTTTTTCTTTAGTTGCTAAGCAACATGTCAAAGTGCATACCTGTTGTTACATAGGACGGCTCAGCAAACAAGGTACCTGTGTAGCATTAGCTAAGAGGCCCCGAGCAGAAGGGAGAGGCTGGGAGAGGCAGGGAGCGGCAGGGAGCGGCTGGGAGAGACTGGGATGCTGAGGAGGGGCAGGGAGAAACTGGCACCCTGAGGAGGGGCAGGGAGAGGCTGGGAGCATGGGGGTCTGGGGAGCAGCAGGGACAGGCTGGGAGGCTGGGGAGAGACAGGTAGAGGCAGGGTGAGGCTGGGAGTGTGGGGAACAGCAGGGGGAGGCAGGGCTCCTGGGGAGCAGCATGCGTCTGGGGAGCGGCAGGGAGAGGCTGGGTGTCTGGGGATGGGCAGGGGCACCTACCTTCTTGCAGGAACCGGTGGAGGTGGTGATGGGGTCGGGCAGCTCTCTCCTGCGCCGGCTGCTGCTGCTGATGCTGCTGCGCTCCGCCAGAAAGGGGGAGGTGAAGCGGATATAGTGCTTGGGAGTGCTGTAGACATGGGGACTGTAGGCCAGGCCGGGCAGGGAGTTGAGCTGGGTGGCCAGGACCTCAGGGTCTGTGGTGATGCGCAGGGGCCTCTCCGGAGGCAGCTCGGGGGTCTTGGAGGCCATCTCGCTCTTCTCCTGCTTATCACTCAGCCACTCACTCACTAAGTGCTGCCACAGACCAGGGAGGAGAAACACAGTAAGAGGAGCAGCATAGTACAGCCATGCAACAGCAGCACTCATACACAGTGTCCTCTGTTGTTTCACCGCTAAGCAAGGCAAGGTTTTAACCAACTGATGTGTTTGTGATGATTAAATAACTAGCACTGTTAAATAACTCCGTACTGCTTGTAATTCTCAAAAATAAACATGAGGAGATCCCTATACAATGACATCACCAGCACTGTAACCTAATAGCATGACTTAGTGTGGAAGGAAAAATGCAAAGGTGTACAGATACCCTCTATTTCATTTCACAGCTATAGAGCCACATATAGCAGGTAACACCACAGCTATGAGCTGCAGTTGTATACTTCTAGTCCTATCAAGGGTGTGAATGTGGCAGAGTGAATAGGCCAAGGCTGAAAGTACATGTGGTGATAGAGATGACTTTGCATAATATCTGTTATAGCCATTGTGTGATAGACATGACTTTGCATCATATCCATTATAACCACGGGGTGACAGTCAGAGCTGTAGATATTGAGGAGATTCAAGAGGACATCCTTCACTCCTGTTCCTGAAAGAATAACCCTCAATGCAGGTGGATCTCACACCTCTCTCCTGTAAGTGTTTAACACTAGCCCCAGTGCAGGTAGATCTCACACCTCTCTCCTGTAAGTGTTTAACACTAGCCCCAGTGCAGGTGGATCTCACACCTCTCTCCTGTAAGTGTTTAACACTAGCCCCAGTGCAGGTGGATCTCACACCTCTCTCCTGTAAGTGTTTAACACTAGCCCCAGTGCAGGTGGATCTCACACCTCTCTCCTGTAAGTGTTTAACACTAGCCCCAGTGCAGGTAGATCTCACACCTCTCTCCTGTAAGTGTTTAACACTAGCCCCAGTGCAGGTGGATCTCACACCTCTCTCCTGTAAGTGTTTAACACTAGCCCCAGTGCAGGTGGATCTCACACCTCTCTCCTGTAAGTGTTTAACACTAGCCCCAGTGCAGGTAGATCTCACACCTCTCTCCTGTAAGTGTTTAACACTAGCCCCAGTGCAGGTGGATCTCACACCTCTCTCCTGTAAGTGTTTAACACTAGCCCCAGTGCAGGTGGATCTCACACCTCTCTCCTGTAAGTGTTTAACACTAGCCCCAGTGCAGGTGGATCTCACACCTCTCTCCTGTAAGTGTTTAACACTAGTCCCAGTGCAGGTGGATCTCACACCTCTCTCCTGTAAGTGTTTAACACTAGCCCCAGTGCAGGTGGATCTCACACCTCTCTCCTGTAAGTGTTTAACACTAGCCCCAGTGCAGGTGGATCTCACACCTCTCTCCTGTAAGTGTTTAACACTAGCCCCAGTGCAGGTGGATCTCACACCTCTCTCCTGTAAGTGTTTAACACTAGCCCCAGTGCAGGTGGATCTCACACCTCTCTCCTGTAAGTGTTTAACACTAGCCCCAGTGCAGGTGGATCTCACACCTCTCTCCTGTAAGTGTTTAACACTAGCCCCAGTGCAGGTGGATCTCACACCTCTCTCCTGTAAGTGTTTAACACTAGCCCCAGTGCAGGTGGATCTCACACCTCTCTCCTGTAAGTGTTTAACACTAGCCCCAGTGCAGGTAGATCTCACACCTCTCTCCTGTAAGTGTTTAACACTAGTCCCAGTGCAGGTGGATCTCACACCTCTCTCCTGTAAGTGTTTAACTCCTGTAAGTGTTTAACACTAGTCCCAGTGCAGGTGGATCTCACACCTCTCTCCTGTAAGTGTTTAACACTAGTCAACCATTACATCACACCTAGAGAAAGAATTGCAATAACTGTGTATTTGTGTATTACTAATAATCTTTTAATGCTAGTCCTTGAATAATGTAATCTTAATAAATGACTGACTGACTGACTTTACTCACTGTTGTCAAGCATCATCATTAATATGGATTAATTCAAAATAAAATTCATATCACTGCTTCCATGTCCTTACACATATCCCTGTTTGGTGTTGCTCGTTAAAGCTGACTGCGGCTCTGCCTACCTTTTTAGTTTTGGGGTACTTGGGGGCAGTCTTGCTTGGCGGGGGGCAGGCTTCGAGGGCGAAGCTCTCGGGCTGGCCCCCTGGCTCCGCCTCTGCCTCGGGGAGGGGTGTGGAGGGGTCAGCCTCTCTCTGCTCCGCGGGGGTGTCCCCCCCCTCCCCGGGCGAGCCGGGCGCCAGGTCCGAGCAGGTGCTGATGGTGCGGTGGCGCCGGCGTTGCTGCCCGATGTGTGTGCGGCTCCGTGAGAAGCTCTTGCGCTGCTTGTTCCGGCTCACCTTCGCCGGAGTGGGCTTGCTGGCCGGCTCCTCCTTCACAGGCTCCTGCTGCAGGGGGGAGATACAGCATCAAGCACTTATCCAGGGACAGGAGGGTCTGCAGAGGTCTGTTTGATACAACTGTTACATAATGTACCGCAATAGTGTGAAGAATTTTTTTTTTTTTTTTTAAATCAAACCAAGTGATTGTTGGACAGTTTCTGAACCAACACAGACTTTTTAGTCGTTCCTATGTTAGACTTTCCTCTGATCCGATCAGCCACTTTGAAGAAGCTCTTTTACTGCCACCGGTCAGACTTGACAGCATGACATCACCCCACAGCAAGACCCTGAACACAGCTCCAGTCAGCACATTACTATTTGGCTTAGACCTTCGAATGAGACATCACAGCACCCGATTACAGTCTCAGCTCTTCGTACCACTGCCCGGCTACTACCGGGAATACAAACACTTTATCCCACTTCCCGTAAGCGAGTGGACTCCTGTAACAGACCTTACCTGCGCCGGTATGCCTGGGCAGCAGATAGGCGCCCCCCCCCCCGGGTGACACAGAGCCCTGTTTAAACAGTAAGCAGCTACTTCCGATAGAATCAGTGCAGCCTGCTCTGCTGGAGGGTACCTGGCCTCCATAAACTCAGTCAATCAATAAGATACTCCGTTCTGCAAAAGCATCTGTCCAAATTTCTGCTCTGCAATCGCTGTATCTCTATAGGGCTCCACGTTCTTGAGGAAATCATTTATTGCTGAGTAAAAAACTCCAGTACCGAGTAAACTGATGAAGGACCTAGATAATCATTTCTGATTACCTGACCACAAAACACACACCCCTCCATGCTAAGAAAACACCATGCTTCTTCATGGGTAACTCAAATAATCCACTGATGAGTGAAAATTGCATCCCTCTGTGCTTGTCTTCCCTCCCTCACTGATGATGTTTTCTTCGTCCGTTTCCTCCGGCTCCCCGGGGTGTACCTGCAGCGGTGGGTCCAGCTCTGGCGTGGGGGGCTCCTCCTTGATGTCAGGCTTGGTGGTGCCGATCCTCTCCAGCGCCTGTTCCCGGCGCTTCTCCCGCTTCTCCAGACGCGCAAACGCCTGCAGGATCGCCTCCATCTTGCGCTCTTCCCTGGTCTGCAAGGGAGGGAGAACAGAGAGGCTGTGAACAACCCTACATCGCTCCAATGGGTTTGACCCCCCACCCCACCCCACCCCAACCCAAGCAAAGGGGGGAAAAGCAGACAAAAAAAACCATCATGGTAAAAGCAAAATTATAGTAAAGAAATCTGCACCAATGAGCGCTACTGAAAACAATGCATTTCAAAAACATTTTCCACATTAACCACCCAAATCCTCTTAATGTTGGGGGGCATAACCTGAAACAACGTGAGCCCAATGAAACGGGGCTCCGAAATCAGAAGCAAGGGCCTCGCACCCAGACTGACTCTTAACTCTGCCGCACTGCTACACATGGCTGCTCACCATGCTATTTACTGGACTAGTGCTAAAAGCCGGGGACTGGGAGCTAGGGGGCCCTGGATTCGGATCTCAGTTCAACCACTGTCACTTTACCTCCTTGTGCCTCAGTCCCATCCAGCTGGAGCCCCCTGTGGAATCAAGATGGGACATCTCAGCTGGGCTATCCTGGATAGTTTTAAACAAAAATACTCGATTTAGAAGGCACAGTCCTACATGCACTGAAGACTAACTCACTTTGATACAAAGCCTGGAGCTCCCAGAAAACTCCAGGCCACAGGTTCTGACTCAAGTTCCTATACAGTTGTGTCATGGGAACAGTCGTTACAACACCAGTGCAATGGTATTGAGAAAGAGGGGGCTGATACAGTGAGTGGCCTCAGACACTCACTCACTAGCACAGTTCACACATTATCAACAGAGACGGACCGAGTTAGGAACAAACAGTGGTGTACACAAGGGGATCCTCATCTTGTTTGGAGACACAGTTTGTATTCATTTCAGTAAACTTTGGGTCACGATGTAAAATAAAAAAAATAGCATTACTGACGTTAGGAGAAATTGTTACGTTGATCTTAAACATGGCAAAAACATGGGGTTAAACACTGCCTTAACAGGAGTGAGAATGACCTAGTGTGGTGCCCCCTATCAACCTACATGAATTCAATGGAAGCCAACAGGCACAACTGTTCCAGCTGTACAGTCCAGGTGCACACATACCACAATATAACTGGATGAAAACCCCCTGACAAAACCCCACCCTCACCAACAGAGCTTCCTCCAGCCTGCTTAATGAACCTTCATCTCCCTGACACCAGCAATATCAAGTACCAGAAACAAAGAGATCATGGCAGCTAGGTAACCCCATGGGACTTTTGGGAAATGTAGTCCAGCTGGTTAAGATGGTACAGCGATAAGGGAGTGCAGCCTGGTAATCAAACTCCGTCCCTAACCCTAAACATTCCTGTGCAGGCCAATGGGGTGAAATACCATCGCTTTCTGCTTTAACACTTGAATATACCCAGCAGACATGCCTCTGTGGCGTCAGTGTGAGCAGCTCAGCACTGTGTGCCACTGCTCAGTGCAGCTCACAACGAGGTGGGCTACAGGACATTTCCTTTCTGAACAAGCGGGGCAGTTTGAAGACCAGTGAACATTTAGGGAACGAGTCAGACTGTTTCCTATTGAAAAGGAATATGAAGGTAGACAGCTCACTGCTGTGCACAGTCCGAATCTCATTTAGGGAACGAGTCAGACTGTTTCCTATTGTGCAAAATCTCATTTAGGGAACGAGTAGACTGTTTCCTATTGAAAAGGAATATGACAGCTCACTGCTGTGCAGTCCGAATCTCATTTAGGGAACGAGTCAGACTGTTTCCTATTGAAAAGGAATATGAAGGTAGACAGCTCACTGCTGTGCAGCTCACTGCTGTGCACAGTCCGAATCTCATTTAGGGAACGAGTCAGACCGTTTCCTATTGAAAAGGAATATGAAGGTAGACAGCTCACTGCTGTGCAGTCCGAATCTCATTTAGGGAACGAGTCAGACTGTTTCCTATTGAAAAGGAATATGAAGGTAGACAGCTCACTGCTGTGCACAGTCCGAATCTCATTTAGGGAACGAGTCAGACTGTTTCCTATTGAAAAGGAATATGAAGGTAGACAGCTCACTGCTGTGTAGTCCGAATCTCATTTAGGGAACGAGTCAGGCTGTTTCCTATTGAAAAGGAATATGAAGGAATATGAGACAGCTCACTGCTGTGCAGTCCGAATCTCATTTAGGGAACGAGTCAGACTGTTTCCTATTGAAAAGGAATATGAAGGTAGACAGCTCACTGCTGTGCAGTCCGAATCTCATTTAGGGAACGAGTCAGACTGTTTCCTATTGAAAAGGAATATGAAGGTAGACAGCTCACTGCTGTGCACAGTCCGAATCTCATTTAGGGAACGAGTCAGACTGTTTCCTATTGAAAAGGAATATGAAGGTAGACAGCTCACTGCTGTGCACAGTCCGAATCTCATTTAGGGAACGAGTCAGACCGTTTCCTATTGAAAAGGAATATGAAGGTAGACAGCTCACTGCTGTGCACAGTCCGAATCTCATTTAGGGAACGAGTCAGACCGTTTCCTATTGAAAAGGAATATGAAGGTAGACAGCTCACTGCTGTGCAGTCCGAATCTCATTTAGGGAACGAGTCAGACCGTTTCCTATTGAAAAGGAATATGAAGGTAGACAGCTCACTGCTGTGCAGTCCGAATCTCATTTAGGGAACGAGTCAGACTTTTCCTATTGAAAAGGAATATGAAGGTAGACAGCTCACTGCTGTGTAGTCCGAATCTCATTTAGGGAACGAGTCAGGCTGTTTCCTATTGAAAAGGAATATGAAGGTAGACAGCTCACTGCTGTGCAGTCCGAATCTCATTTAGGGAACGAGTCAGGCTGTTTCCTATTGAAAAGGAATATGAAGGTAGACAGCTCACTGCTGTGCACAGTCCGAATCTCATTTAGGGAACGAGTCAGACTGTTTCCTATTGAAAAGGAATATGAAGGTAGACAGCTCACTGCTGTGCAGTCCGAATCTCATTTAGGGAACGAGTCAGACTGTTTCCTATTGAAAAGGAATATGAAGGTAGACAGCTCACTGCTGTGCAGTCCGAATCTCACTTCTTTTAAAACGTTATCATACTGTAACCCCCCCCCATAACTTTTTGTAAAAGTGGAAAATGTTTTGTACAGCAGCGGTGGAAGTAAAGCTCCCACTGCTTGGCAGTTTGAGCCAATCCGGTTCCTTTCAGAGCAGGATTAGACACTCCAGCTACACTGTGTCTGTTTAAACTCTTACAAAACGTGCAGTGGCTCAAACTGCTATGCAAAGGGAGTCCTATTCCGATCCCTGTTCAGCCTAAAAGATCTGACAGTAATGAACAAAACAAGGAGAGCTCAGCAACAGTACAGAGAAAGCAAGCTGCTCGGCGCTGCCTGTACAATCCCAGACTAAGAACAGTAACAGCTCTGAACCAAAAACAACAGCAGCAAAGTGAATCACTGCTAAACTCGACAGCAAGACTGAAGACTGGAGTCTGTTCTCTGCCTCTTCTCTACACGATCAGTTCTGTTTCCTATTACAGCACCCCCAATAGGTGCAGCTCTGCAAGTCCTACAACATCATGTAAAATGAGGGACGGTGCAGTATACCTCTTCTGTGCTGAAGTTTGAAATTATTCTTTAGGGAAGCAGTGCTAAGTTTAAATAAGTCATTCAAAATATAGCAAATAAAATCGTACACAGTGCCCTCCGCTGTCCAGGAGTCTACAGTGCCCTCCACAATCCAGGAGTCTACAAAAGGGGTCATGGGCTAATCCTAGAAATGAAGGTCTACTAAATAATTAATTGAACTGTGTCAAGTCAAGCCCAATGTTTCCGCTTCATATCTGAATCTATGATTGATGGTACTGGCTATTCCTTGCTATTAGCTGTGCCATGGGAACTCTATTTGCTATGTGAATAATGACTCCTAGAAGGACTGAATCAGCGGACCGCGAGACAGTCCAGGTCAGAGCTGGGGTCAGAGAGCAGCAGCAGTAGAAACAGCAGAGGAGTGAGTGGAGAGAGTGCTGGCTCAGTAACTAAAGTACACACACACAGGCACGCACACACTCATAAGCACAACACTAACCATCTGAGAAGCCTCAAAATCAGTACAAACTATTAAGGGGGAAAAAGCAGCAAAACAGCAGCATCTAGTAGAGAACAAAGAGCGGCGCAGCTATGGCCAGGCCCCCGTACAGCTTGGATTGTTTTGTTTTGAAAACAGCCTGTCGACTTACCATCTTCCTCCTCCTCTCTGCAAGCTGTTCCTCTGACTCCATGTCTACTTCACTGCTAACAGGAGTTTTTTCTTCTACATCGTCAATAATATCTGGCTCCTGCAAGATGGAAATGACCTCTATCACGGCTTGGCTATTCTAGCTACAGGCTAAAAGGGGACATGGAGAGAGGGAATAGGCATGGAGGACAGGGTAGGATAGGAGGGGAAGCAGCTACAGATACAGACAGTGGAATGGGGTCTAGTGTGAGCTGGCCACTTAACCAGGGGCCAGGGACACAGCATGCAGGTCAGGAAGGACTGTGTGCCACTGGCTAACAGGCTGCTCTGTCCATGATAGAGAACAGGAGTCCCAGTGCTCAATAAAAATCGGGGAGGGGGCTAGCTAATGACAAGCATACAGAGCAAAAAAACAGTTGTGCTAATTCCAGGCTGAAGGCAACAGGAAACAGATCAGGAGTCTGTGAAGCTTTCCAGATTGCCAGACTGGAATAACCCTGACTTGGCTGCTCTGCATCTCAATATTCAGCCTCTGGGATATTCAGCCTCTGGGTACAGAACAGCTGGGGAAGCCCAGTGCAAAATCAGTCTCTTCAAACCAAGCCAAACCTGTCAATGCAGGTGACATAGCTCCCCTGAGTTCAAATCTCTGCCGTTTCCCAACTCAGCAGAAACAAGTAATCCCGAGACAGACTGACCGTGGAGAGGATTGCGTGAGAGGAACTGCTGTTTCCCTGGAAACGGAGCAGGGTTCTGCAGTGGATCACTGACAGTTCAGGGCAACACATTCAAGGGATGGAAAGAGAAATGGTTTCAGCAAAGCAGATCGTCCAGCCTGCTCAGTCTCACGAAAGCACACCTTGAGTAGTTAGCTTCCTGACTAGAAGGGAGGAAGGAAGGGAGGATTGGAAGTAAGGAAGAGGGGGAGGGATGATAGGGGGATGACAGAAGGAAGGGGAATCTTACAAACAAGCATGGAGACCAGACAGAGTTAATCCCTGGGTCTGACAGAGAGGCAAAGAAATGAGTACCTGTGGAAACACAAGCATATGATTGCACTGGGCCTTGTACTACAAACCAGTGAAGACATGAGGGAGGGGAGGAGAGGGAGGTGTGATGAGGGATACAGACAGGCAGTGAAGAGATGAGGGAGGGGAGGAGAGGGAGGTGTGAAGGGGATACAGACAGACAGTGAAGAGATGAGGGGAGGAGAGGGAGGTGTGATGAGGGATACAGACAGGCATTGAAGAGATGAGGGAGGGGAGGAGAGGGAGGTATGAAGACTGATACAGTGAAGAGATGAGGGTGTGGAGGAGAGGGAGGTGTGAAGAGGGATACAGACAGTGAGGGATGTGACAGACAGTGAAGAGATGAGGGTGAAGAGATGAGGGGAGGGGAGGAGAGGGAGGTGTGAAGAGGGATACAGACAGGCAGTGAAGAGATGAGGGAGGGGAGGAGAGGGAGGTGTGAGGGAGGGAGAGGGAGGTGATACAGTGAAGAGATGAGGGAGGGGAGGAGAGGGAGGTATGAAGACAGATACAGTGAAGAGATGAGGGTGGAGGAGAGGGAGGTGTGAAGATACAGACAGTGAAGAGATGGAGGAGAGGGAGGTGTGAAGAGGGATACAGACAGTGAAGAGATGAGGGAGGGGAGGAAATGGAGGTGTGAAGGGGGATACAGACAGTGAAGAGATGAGGGAGGGAGAGGGAGGTGTGAAGAGGGATACAGACAGTGAACAGATGAGAGGGGAGGAGAGGAAGGCGTGAAGAGGGATACAGACAGTGAAGAGATGAGGGAGGGGAGGTGTGAGGGGAGGTGTGATGAAGAGATGAGGGAGGGGAGGAGAGGGAGGTATGATGAGAGATACAGACAGTGAAGAGATGAGGGAGGTGTGAAGCGGAATACAGACAGACAGCTCTCCTCGCCTGTGCCCCTGCGCTCATCGTCTGTGTACCTGGCTGTTGGAGATGGACAGCCGCAATGGGGACAGCTTCCTCTGCTTGATGTTGTCTGCCGCTGCCTTGGTCTTCCCGGCCGGCCCCTCTGTGTCCGGAGACACGTCCTGGTTCTGCCCGTCCTTCTCCCTCTTGCCTTTGCGCCGGCGCGTCTCGTAGCCGCTGTTCAGGTTCTCCGTGGGCTCCGTGTTGTGCTTCAGGATCGGGCACTCGGGGTTCCCCTTGAGGCACGCGCAGTCCACCTTGTACTTACTGAGAGGGAGAGCCAAGAACAGGGGCCTTGACTTCATATACAACAAACTCTCTTAAAAATAGTGGCAAAGAGGCTAACACCATTATCTAGACTGAAAATGAATAGGTTGCAGCACCACCAACAAATAATTGACACTGTCCTGTCCCGTCCCGTCCGTCCCCCTCCTCGAGAGGACTGAATACTGTGCAAAAATAAAACAAAAGTATGGGAGCTCCCGAGTGGCGCATCCGGTAAAGTCGGTCCGCATGGTGTGCAGGATGCTCCCTATAGCCTGGACATCGAGTCCAGGCTATTCCACTGCCGACCATGGACAGGAGCTCCAAGGGGGCGGCGCACACAACTGGCCAAGCTGCCCACAGCGGCAGTGTCCTCTGAAGCTGTAGCTCCGAGGTGGCTGCGTGGCGAGTCTGCAGTGTGTAAAAGCAGCGGTCGGCTGGCGGCACACGCTTCGGAGGACAGCATATGTTCGTCTTCAACGTTCCCGAGTCAGCGCAGGGCTGGTAGCAGTGAGCTGAGCCTAAAAATAATTGGCTACTCCATCAGCAACTACTAAAATTTATTTAAAAAATAAATTAATAATAATAATAATAATAATAATAATAATAAAAAGGGTGTGAATATAAAAAAAAAAAAAAAAAAAAAAAAAATCGAACCTTTTCCAAACAGGCTTTGACAGATATTAGCTTCAGATTTGCGCTGGCAAGGCTGAAGGTGAGAGATGCAGAAGCACGGTCTTGTTTTCTAAGTACGAATACAGGGCCCTTTAAACCAGGTCTTGGTGGGACTGGGACACACTCACCAGCTGCTGTAGTCGAAGTCGAAGCCGATGCAGATCTCGGATCCCTTGGGAATGTTTCTGAAAGAGTAGATGTACAGGTGGAGCATTCCTTCTTCCATCACGTGACGCACCTGTGGGCAACACAAGCAATATTCCCACATCACACCTTACTAATGGAAAAGGAACATTTGAACTACCACCACTTTCACACAGAAATACAGCTACTGTGCCATCTCTCATAATGAGTGTGTAAAATACCCTTTCACACAGCATGAAATTGCGATGTAATACCGTCATAACCCTTTCACACAGCCAAAGAGATCGTGAGAGTACAACTTTCAAACCTGTCACTCGAGTGTTCTTGTGCAATCTGAAAAGACCTGACGCACGCATGCAGCTTCAACGGTAAAGAACGAGGTGCCAGGCACAAGCAATGACAATAACACTGACCCTAAGTAGCGATAAATTCTAAATCATACCGTCCTCTACATCATATACAAAGTAGTGGTGCGTGCAGAGAAATTAAATAAAGGTAACCACAGGGCAAATAAAAAATAAACAAGCCTGTATTAATGTTTTGTTATGGTTTTGCATTTAACGGTTTAAAAAACAAAATCGCGCACCCCAACAGCATTGGCTTGACCCACAGTCTGAACTATTATCAGCTGTGTATGCAAGCTGCTGACAGATTACAAAAATGATTAATTAAACTCAAGCCAGGTAGTTGTTAACTTAGTATATTCATTGAAAAAGACAAGAGAACCAGACTGTTCTTATTTTATTCTTTTGGTTTAGTATAATATAGCAGGCTAATATTTCTATTGAAGTAGGCAACAATATATATTTTTTTATTAAAAAGCTGTCGTTTCTAGAGTTGCTTATAGAGTTGCAGCCAGTGTCATCTTGCTTAAAGGCAATCAAGCTGAAATCGTAAAGTAATTTAACGAAGGCTACAAACGTGGCAGCAGACTGTCTCTCTAACACGCAAGAACTTGCAGATTTAATACAACTGGGCTGAGAATTTAAAAAGAAAGCATTATGAGATTTTTAACTAGAGGTACCGGCGCTATGTCTGCGCGCCCAGAGGATCCAGGGCTGTGCCTCAGCACTGCATGAGCAAGCCCCTTACCTACCTACGCTATAGTGACGTAGCATGCTGACTCTGAAACCACACCCACTTAGAGCTTCAGTGGCAGTACAGCCTTTCACACAGGCAGTTATGACAGTTCAGTAAAATGACGGTTCTGTTGCGGCATAACTCCTCTGTGTGAAAGCACCTTACAGCTTAAACAAGTTTAAACAGGACTGAGAGTCTGTTACAGGTCTGAGAGTCTATTACACGACAGTGTTACAGCAGTGAGAGTCTGTCCCCCGACACAGAGAGTGTTACAGGAAGCCAGAAGGTTCTAAGTTTGAGATTGGAGCACAGCCACTGTGAGGCTCAACCCTTTGGTTCCCAGCACACTGTACTGGAGCATGTTCTTCTCTGCTGGGAATAGTACCTGAAACACCACAAGACCATTGTTTGGGATTCTTTGTGTGCTAGGATCCCCTTTTAAACAGGGATTTGGTCTCAATGTGTACTTTCCTGTTTATCTAAAGAACAATAACAATAATGAATGAATGAATGAAATTAACTCTGCAACGCTACATTTTGTGTTGTACAGTAAAGCTTCTGAACCTCCAGAGTGAAGCAAGGGCTGAATGCAGGGCAATGTGACTGAAGCAAGGGCTGAATGCAGGGCGATGTGACTGAAGCAAGGGCTGAATGCAGGGCGATGTGACTGAAGCAAGGGCTGAATGCAGGGCGATGTGACTGAAGCAAGGGCTGAATGCAGGGCGATGTGACTGAAGCAAGGGCTGAATGCAGGGCGATGTGACTGAAGCAAGGGCTGAATGCAGGGCGATGTGACTGAAGCAAGGGCTGAATGCAGGGCGATGTGACTGAACCGCTAGAGTGAACCAAGGGATGAATGCAGGGCGATGTGACTGGACCTCTTGACTGAACCAAGGGTTGAATGCAGAGCGATGTCACTGAACCGCTAGAGTGCACCAAGGACTGAATGCAGGGCAATGTTGACTGGCAACTCAGCTCACCTCAGCGTTGGGAACGCAGGAGCGTCGGATGAACCTGGCTTCATTCCCGAAGGTTCTGGCATCCACACACATCTCCAGCCCATGGAACTTGGAATAGAACAGTACGAAGGGGTACGGCCTGAGAGGGGGGTGGGAGCACAGTGAAAACCCAGCCTGTCTCTCTCTCTCACTCACTCACTCATATACACACACACTTGTCTCTGCTTACAGAGTAAACCGATTCCACATGCAATTTGAATAAGAGCTCACACTCTTGCACCCCTCCAGTGTCTAGATCTATACATATAGATTTGGGTTATTTTGTTTTTTGTGGAGCATTTGCATTTCTGACAAGCTCCCAGTGTCTCAAAACAAGACAGGGGTAGAAATAAGACTCCTACTGCATAGCAGTTTCACCCATCCCAGTTTGATTAGCCACAGTGTACAGGTAACAAGCTCAGGCGTGTCTTACTCATAGTAAAACCAAGAACAAATCATAGTGTCACGTGATCAAAGCTGACAATGGGTGTTGGGTTCTATTGTTTTTCTGTAAGGTGCACATAAAAAAATAAAAACAAAAATTGCAATCAAGACATTCACCCCGGTGTTCGCACGTCCCACCCCTACTACTCTTCAGACAGGAACACACTGACCTGAAGCAGCCCGGGAGATACCCCTGTGTGTGCCCAGAATATAGGAGCCCCATGCCTCTGGAACAGCCAGCCTGGATGTTATAAAAAAGACCCTAGCCTGCCACCTTTTAAATGTACTTGCTATCTACTGGCTAGTGAGAATGCTTCCACCTGCCCTCACACGTCTGCAATGTGAACGTCTCACTGTGTATCTGGTGCACAGACTGACGGAGCACACACCTATTGAAGAAGTAACCGTTGGCTTCGAACTGCTGGCGCAGCATGAACTTCCCCCGGTACTCAATGATCAGGGTGTCGGGGGGGAGGTCTTTGGCAGCCTTCAGGATCTTCTTGTTCTTCTGCACCTGACTCTGAAAGAGAGGAGGCGGGGAGGGGGAGGGGGAGAGGCATCACGGCAAGAATCAAGCTCTCTGTCTCGCTCTCTGCTGGTATGAAGACCAACACACCTAAAGAAGCAGCACTAGTGTTTCAGTGTCTCTAAGTGCTTGTGTGTGATCAGGTGTTTCAGTGTCTCTGTAAGTGCTTGTGTGTGATCAGGTGTTTCAGTGTCTCTGTAAGTGCTTGTGTGTGATCAGGTGTTTCAGTGTCTCTGTAAGTGCTTGTATATGATCAGGTGTATGTGTGCGTGCATGCACTGTGTCTCTGTGAGGATGCCTGTACCTCGACTGGTGGCTTGAAGCCGGTGTTGTTGCTGGTGTTGAAGTGGGCTTTGCTGCCATCTTCAGTCTCTCTCAGCCCCAGGGCCAGCAGGCTTTGCATGTCCTCGCTGTACTGGTTGCTGCTGGCCTCCTCGTAGCGGTCCATCCATGCCTTGATCTTGTTCTCCCACATGCAGTTCGGGGGGTCAGTGGGGTCCACCTCCGGGGCGGAGCCCTGACAGAGGGGGAGAGACAGGGTCAACCACCAAACACTTAGCAAACATAAGTCATTCAATCTAAAGAAAAAAAACAGACCAAAAGTTGATATTAACACACATAACCTACTTTTATAGAAAAGTTGTTATTTAAACTTTGAGTTCCCTGTCACTGACATTCTAAATGTGACAGCGACACTCTGAGATAAGTGTAGTATCTGCGTAACACATTCCAACAGGGACATGCTTACAACAACCCTCACAGTTCCACACTGAACATCTCCGACCCCGATGTAGCAACGTGGATGCTAAGACCTACTTCCAAAAACCTGATTATGATTAGGATAGAAAAAAATACAATTTATAAAAAAAAAAACTTCGTCCTCCAGTCAAAATCAGTGTTCTAGAAATTCTTCTATATATTTTACTGTTGATTTCACGATGCTGGTTATTACCTTGACTCTGGAAGATTTCCGAGATCCTTCCCGGAAGGCCTGAGACACAGAGAAAGTTACAGTGAGCAGCCTGCATGTTTCAATGCACTGCAGAAATTGAGAGCAGCACAGGAAGAAAACAAATAAACAGCAGTGAGCGCGCACACTTTCAAATATCCCACGGAAACATTTACACTGTTAAGATGCATATAGCACTGAGGTTCTCCCAGGTAGCTGCCCTGCCAGTCACACACACAGAGGGACAGACAGACACACACATGCAGGGCGAGCGAGCGATGCAGCCTCCTCACCTTCTTGTTCTTGGCTGCATTCTGCTCCTTGTCGCCACTCTTCTTGCGCTTCTTGTCGCTGCCCTTGCTGACGCGGGCTGCAGTCAGGGTGATGGTGGTGGGCGTGTGCTGGAAGGCAGTGTACAGCTCCATGGGCACCTCGTCCCCGCTCTCAGTCGCACTCGTGTCGCCATCTTTAAGGACATACACACACACACACTGCAGTAAGCTGCTCTGTCTTACAAACTCCATTACAGAGGCAGGAAAAGTCAAAACCAGTTTTTTTCCGAAGCCGTGCAATCATTGTCTTCACTCACCTGACATATTTTCCCTTTTTCTTGTCTGCAGCAGAATGGCCCTGTCCCGGTCCAAGCTCCTGCAACCAAAACAGCCGGCAATCAGATCTGCATGCAAACCCAGCTTACAGCAGAGCGACTGCGCAGCAGAGCGGGACACAAACAAGCGCTGACAAATACTGACACGGACTTCGTGGAATATTCAAAACACTGAGAACCAGTGCTGACTGCTGACTGGAATGTCATTTTACAAAGCTCTCCTCATAAGATGATTGCATCATTCCAGTTAGCTCCTGTTGCCATTTCAAATAAATTATTCAAGCAGCTATTTCTAAACTTTACTGTACACGCAATTCAGATCTGACATCAAACCATATTGTACGTAATGTTATTTCTTTACTATGCCCGGGTCTTTAAAGCACCTGTCTCAGATCAATGGTATTTAACCTACTGTGAAGCCTCCAGAGGTGAAATGATTATTAACTGTAAAGGATCCCCACAATATAAACCAGGCTCCAGCCCCTGGGTGACAATGCAGAAGCTCCCTCGCTATTCTTCTAGCTTGTTTTTGCACAGAAGGCAGAGTTTGTGAAACAGGGGCTGATGACAGCAGACAACAGGGGGCTTGAAGAGCAAGCAGAGGTGAGGAACTGAGCCAGACGGGGAAGGGGGGTTATTAACAGGAAAACAAAGAGGGGGTGAGAGAGAGGGGGGGGTGGGAGAGAGAGAGAAGACAGGTAGACACACACACACACACACACACACAGGACTGGGCAGGGAAGGGAGATGCTGTAAGAAAAGGAGCAGCACAGGTGTGCAGTGGCTGAAGCACAAACACTCCAGGTGACTCATGAGATATCAACACCAGTCTCCTAGGAGACTCCCTCAGCAAACAAACAGGTCCTTCAAAAGGAAACAGCAGGAGTTCTTTACAGTACTGCCAGGTAGCCCCCTTTCCAACACTGTGGGACTCATCAAGAGTGTGCCCCAATATACACACAACACTGTGTATGTGCTGTCTGCACTCACCTGGGCTGACAGCGCTCACACAGGTAGGTATCAGGAATGTGTTGCCTGTCGATCCCCATGCAGTCTATGTGCTGCCAGACACTGCAAACAAGACAAACGACATCATGAATGAACATACCAGGGCTGTGGGAAGAAAACAATCCCTGGAGACCCAGCTGCGGATTGAGCTGCCGAGCGCGTTGGGGTGCAGAAACAGGTAGAGATTGGTGAGGGGGTTGTCTGCTTACAGTGGCTAGACTGTCTTTCTACACTGCCTTTCTACACTGAGTGCACAAAACATTAGGAACACCTGCTCTTTCCATGAAATAGACTGACGAGGTGAATCCAGGTGAAAGCTATGATCCCTTATTGATGTAACCTGTTCAATCCACTTCAGTCAGTGTAGATGAAGGGGAGACAAGTTAAAGAAGGATTTTTAAGCCTTGACACAATTGACATATGGATTGTGTATGTGTGCCATTCAGAGGGCAAATGGGCAAGACAAAAGATTTAAGTGCCTTTGAACGGGGTATGGTAGTAGGTGCCAGGCGCGCCGGTTTGAGTGTGTCAAGAACTGCAACGCTGCTGGGTTTTTCATGCTCAACAGCCTCCCGTGTGTATCAAGGATGGTCCACCACCCAAAGGACATCCAGCCAACGGCAGGCCAGTGGTCGAAAACGGCTCACTGATGAAAGAGAGAGGCCAAAGGAGGCTGACAGGAATTGTGCAGAACAACAGACGGGCTACAGTTACTCAACTGACAGTCCAGTACAACATTGGTGCCGAAAGACCCATAAAAGAATGCACAACTCGTCGTAGCTTGACAAGAATGGAATATGAATATGGATATGGCAGCCGACGACCTAACGGAGTTCCACTTCTTTCAGCAGAACACAAGAAACTGCGGTTGCAGTGGGTTAAGAAATGAAAACACTGGACACCGGAGGATTGGAAAAATATTGCCTGGTTTGAGGAATCCCAGTTCCTGCTGTTTTACGCTGATGGGAGGACTAGGTTATGGAGAAAACCACATGAGTACATGCATCTATCATGCCGCGTGTCAACATTGCAGGCTGGTGGTGGATCTCAATCCAATTGGGGTGAGACGGAACGAGCTATTCGGAGTAGAGATCCACTACCAGCCAATTTGACACAACTGTGGGAAGCATTGGAGTCAACATGGGCCAGCATCCCTGTGGAAAGCTTTCGACACCTTGCAGAGTCCATGCCCTTACAAATTGAGGCTGTTCTGAGGGCAAAAGGGGATGCAACTCAATATTAAGAAGGTGTTCATAATGTTTTGTACACTCAGTGTAGGTTATGACCAAAAATAGCCAAACAATTTATAAAAGCAAAACAAGTACAGAGCGCATCAGGGCTCGGGAAACTCCAACACTGACTCATCCTACAGTGTTACCAGGTTATGACTCAAACCCTGACTGACTTGTTCCGCTATTGGCTGTTGCACAGAGTGACTCACTGGGGCGAGCATCTCCTGTTTGTGGCCATTGTTAAGTTTCCTTACACAAGGCTATATTTCAGCAGGTGCCCTCTGTGTGTGTCTCTGTGTGTGCGTGAATCTCTGCATGTGTGTGTTTGTGTGTGTGTGAATCTCTGCGCGCATTTGTGTGTGTGAATCTCTGCGCGCATTTGTGTGTGTGATTCTCTGCGTGTGTGTGTTTGTGTGTGTGTGAATCTCTGCACGTGTGTGTGCAAGTGCGCATCTCTGCGTGTTAGTGCGTGTATATCTCTTTATGTGAGTGTGTGTGTGTTTGTGAATCTGCGTGCGAGTGTCTGTGTGAATCTCTGCGTGCGAGTGTGTGTGTGAACCTCTGCGTGCGAGTGTGTGTGTGTGAACCTCTGCGTGCGTTTGTGTGTGAACCTCTGCGTGCGTTTGTGTGTGTGTGAATCTCTGCGTGCGAGTGTGTGTGTGTATCTCTGCGTACTTGTGTGTGTGAACCTCTGCGTACTTGTGTGTGTGAACCTCTGCGTGCGAGTGTGTGAACCTCTGCGTGCGAGTGTGTGAACCTCTGCGTGCGAGTGTGTGAACCTCTGCGTGCGAGTGTGTGTGTGAACCTCTGCGTGCGAGTGTGTGTATCTCTGCGTGCGAGTGTGTGTGTGTGAATCTGCGTGCGTGTGTGTGTGTGTGTGTGAATCTGCGTGCGAGTGTGTGTGTGAATCTGCGTGCGAGTGTGTGTGTGTGTGAATCTGCGTGCGAGTGTGTGTGTGTGTGTGAATCTGCGTGCAAGTGTGTGTGTGAATCTCTGCATGCAAGTGCGTGTGTGTGTGTGTGAATCTGCGTGCGAGTTTGTGTGTGTGTATCTCTGCGTGCGAGTGTGTGTGTGTGAACCTCTGCATGCGAGTGTGTGTGTGTGTGTGTGAACCTCCACGCACACGTGAAGTGCACACGCACCTCTGAGTGCGCGTGCGTGTGCTGTGAACGAACCTCTGCGTGCGTGGCGTGTGCGTGAACCTCTGCGTGCGGAGTGTGCGTGAACCTCGCGTGCGTGCGTGCGTGTGTGAACCTCTGCTGTGGTGTGTGTGTGTGAACCTCTGCGTGCGAGTGCGTGTGTGTGTGTGAACCTCTGCGTGCGTGCGTGTGTGTGAACCTCTGCGTGCGTGCGTGTGTGTGAACCTCTGCGTGCGTGTGTGTGCGTGTGAACCTCTGCGTGCGAGAGTGTGTGTGTGTGAACCTCTGCGTGCGAGTGTGTGTGTGTGTGTGAACCTCTGCGTGCGAGTGTGTGTGTGTGAACCTCTGCGTGCGAGTGTGTGTGTGTGTGTGTGAACCTCTGCGTGCGAGTGTGTGTGTGTGTGTGAACCTCTGCGTGCGAGTGTGTGTGAACCTCTGCGTGCGAGTGTGTGTGTGTGTGAACCTCTGCGTGCGAGTGTGTGTGTGTGAACCTCTGCGTGCGAGTGTGTGTGTGAACCTCTGCGTGCGAGTGTGTGTGTGTGAACCTCTGCGTGCGAGTGTGTGTGTGAACCTCTGCGTGCGAGTGTGTGTGTGTGTGTTAACCTCTGCGTGCGAGTGTGTGTGTGTCTGCGTGCGAGTGTGAACCTCTGCGTGCGAGTGTGTGTGTGTGTGTGTGTCTGCGTGCGAGTGTGTGTGTGTGTGTACCTCTGCGTGCGAGTGTGTGTGTGTGTGTCTGCGTGCGAGTGTGTGTGTGTGTGTGTGTGTGTGTGTGTGTGTGAACCTCTGTGTGCGAGTGTGCGTGTGAGTGTGTGTGTGTGTGTGTGTGTGTGTGTGTGTGTGAGACCTCTGCGTGCGAGTGTGTGTGTGTGTGAGAACCTCTGCGTGCGAGTGTGTGTGTGTGTGAGAACCTCTGCGTGCGAGTGTGTGTGTGTGTGTGAACCTCTGCGTGCGAGTGTGTGTGTGTGTGTGTGTGTACCTCTGCGTGCGAGTGTGTGTGTGTGTGAGAACCTCTGCGTGCGAGTGTGTGTGTGTGAGAACCTCTGCGTGCGAGTGTGTGTGTGTGTGAGAACCTCTGCGTGCGAGTGTGTGTGTGTGTGTGTGTGTGTGTGTGAGACACTCTGAACCTGGCGAGTGTTGTGGGTGTGGCGAGAAACCTACTGCGTGCGAGTGTGTGAGAAACCTCTGAGTGCGAGTGTGTGTGTGTGAGGCACACCTCTGCTTGCGAGTGTGTGTGCCTCTGAGACCTTCTCTGCAGCCTCAGTGTTGTGAACCTCTGAGCGTGCAGTAGTGTGTGGAACCCTCTGCGTGCGTGGTGGTAGAGGAGACGCCTCGCAACACCACGTATGGAGAGTTTAAGACGCACCAACACACTTGGAGACGCACGCTCAAGTGTGCGTGTGTGTGTGTAAACCTCTGCGTGCGAGTGTGTGTGTGTGTGTGTAAACCTCTGCGTGCGAGAGTGTGTGTGTGAACCTCTGCGTGCGAGTGTGTGTGTGAACCTCTGCGTGCGAGTGTGTGTGTGAACCTCTGCGTGCGAGTGTGTGTGAACCTCTGCGTGCGAGTGTGTGTGTGTGTGCCTCTGCGTGCGAGTGTGTGTGTGAACCTCTGCGTGCGAGTGTGTGTGTGAACCTCTGCGTGCGAGTGTGTGTGTGTGAACCTCTGCGTGCGAGTGTGTGTGTGAACCTCTGCGTGCGAGTGTGTGTGTGTGTGTTTGTGTGTGTGAACCTCTGCGTGCGAGTGTGTGTGTGTGTGTACCTCTGCGTGCGCGTGTGTGTGTGTGTGTGACCTCCTACGTGCGTGCGAGTGTGTGTGTGTGTACCTCTGCGTGCGAGTGTGTGTGTGTGTGTGAACCTCTGCGTGCGAGTGTGTGTGTGTGTGAACCTCTGCGTGCGAGTGTGTGTGTGTGTGAGACCTCTGCGTGCGAGTGTGTGTGTGTGTGTGTGTGTGTGTGTGAGAACCTCTGCGTGCGAGTGTGTGTGTGTGTGAGAACCTCTGCGTGCGAGTGTGTGTGTGTGTGAAACCTCTGCGTGCGTGTGTGTGTGTGTGTGTGTGTGTGTGTGTGTGTGTGTGTGAAACCTCTGCGTGCGAGTGTGTGTGTGTGTGACCTCTGCGTGCGTGTGTGTGAACCTCTGCGTGCGAGTGTGTGTGAACCTCTGCGTGCGTGTGTGTGAACCTCTGCGTGCGAGTGTGTGTGACCTCTGCGTGCGAGTGTGTGTGAACCTCTGCGTGCGAGTGTGTGAACCTCTGCGTGCGAGTGTGTGTGTGTGTCTGTGCGAGTGTGTGCGTGTGTGTGTGAACCCTGCGCACACACACACATTTGGAGACAGACGCTGTGTACCTCTGCGTGCGAGTGTGTGTGTGTGTGAACCTCTGCGTGCGAGTGTGTGTGAACCTCTGCGTGCGAGTGTGTGAACCTCTGCGTGCGAGTGTGTGTGTGAACCTCTGCGTGCGAGTGTGTGTGTGTGAACCTCTGCGTGCGAGTGTGTGTGTGAACCTCTGCGTGCGAGAGTGTGTGTGTGTGAACCTCTGCGTGCGAGTGTGTGTGAACCTCTGCGTGCGACTGTGTGTGAACCTCTGCGTGCGACAGTGTGTGTGAACCTCTGCGTGCGAGTGTGTGTGAACCTCTGCGTGCGAGAGTGTGTGTGAACCTCTGCGTGCGAGAGTGTGTGTGAACCTCTGCGTGCGAGTGTGTGTGTGTGAACCTCTGCGTGCGAGTGTGTGTGTGAACCTCTGCGTGCGAGTGTGTGTGAACCTCTGTGCGAGTGTGTGAACCTCTGCGTGCGAGTGTGTGTGTGAACCTCTGCGTGCGAGAGTGTGTGTGTGTGAACCTCTGCGTGCGAGAGTGTGTGTGTGTGTGAACCTCTGCGTGCGAGTGTGTGTGTGTGTGTGTGAACCTATGCGTGCGAGTGTGTGTGTGTGTACCTCTGCGTGCGAGTGTGTGTGTGTATTTCTGCGTGCGAGTGTGTGTGTACACACTGCATGAGCGAGTGTGTTTGTGTGCACCTCTCACCCTGAGTGTGTGTGAACGATGTGGTGTACCCTGTGTGCGTGTGCGAGTGTGTGTGAACCTCTGCGTGCGTGCGTGTGTGTGTGTGCGTGTGTGTGAACCTCTGCGTGCGAGTGTGTGTGTGTGTGCCTCTGCGTGCGAGTGTGTGTGTGTACCTCTGCGTGCGAGTGTGTGTGAACCTCTGCGTGCGTGCGTGTGTGTGAACATCTGCGTGCGAGTGTGTGTGTGTGTGAACCTCCGCGTGCGAGTGTGTGTGAACCTCTGCGTGCGTGCGTGTGTGTGAACCTCTGCGTGCGTGCGTGTGCGTGAACCTCTGCGTGCGTGCGTGTGCGTGAACCTCTGCGTGCGTGCGTGTGCGTGAACCTCTGCGTGCGTGTGTGTGCGTGCGTGTGAACCTCTGCGTGCGTGCGTGTGTGTGCGTGTGAACCTCTGCGTGCCTCTGCGTGTGCGTGAACCTCTGCGTGCGAGTGCGTGTGAACCTCTGCGTGCGAGTGTGTGCGTTAACCTCTGCGTGCGAGTGTGTGCGTTAACCTCTGCGTGCGAGTGTGTGCGTTAACCTCTGCGTGCGAGTGTGTGCGTGAACCTCTGCGTGCGAGTGTGTGCGTGAACCTCTGCGTGCGAGTGTGTGTGAACCTCTGCGTGTGTGTGTGTGAACCTCTGCGTGCGTGCGTGTGACCTCTGCGTGCGAGTGTGTGTGTGAACCTCTGCGTGCGAGTGTGTGTGTGTGTGAACCTCTGCGTGCGAGTGTGTGTGTGTGTGAACCTCTGCGTGCGAGTGTGTGTGTGTGTGTGTGTGTGAACCTCTGCGTGCGAGTGTGTGTGTGAACCTCTGCGTGCGAGTGTGTGTGTGAACCTCTGCGTGCGAGTGTGTGTGTGTGAACCTCTGCGTGCGAGTGTGTGTGTGAACCTCTGCGTGCGAGAGTGTGTGTGCGTGAACCTCTGCGTGCGAGAGTGTGTGTGTGTGCGTGTATCTCTGCGTGCGAGTGTGTGTGTGTGTGAACCTCTGCGTGCAAGTGTGTGTGTGAACCTCTGCGTGCGAGTGTGTGTGTGTGAACCTCTGCGTGCGAGTGTGTGTGTGTGTGTGTGTGTGTGAACCTCTACGTGAGAGTGTGTGTGTGTGAACCTCTGCGTGCGAGTGTGTGTGTGTGAACCTCTGCGTGCGAGTGTGTGTGTGTGTGAGAACCTCTGCGTGCGAGTGTGTGTGTGTGTGTGAACCTCTGCGTGCGAGTGTGTGTGTGTGTGTGAACCTCTGCGTGCGAGTGTGTGTGTGTGTGAGAACCTCTGCGTGCGAGTGTGTGTGTGTGTGAGAACCTCTGCGTGCGAGTGTGTGTGTGAACCTCTGCGTGCGAGTGTGTGTGTGTGAACCTCTGCGTGCGAGTGTGTGTGTGTGTGAACCTCTGCGTGCGAGTGTGTGTGTGAACCTCTGCGTGCGAGTGTGTGTGTGTGAACCTCTGCGTGCGAGTGTGTGTGAACCTCTGCGTGCGAGAGTGTGTGTGTGTGAACCTCTGCGTGCGAGTGTGTGTGAACCTCTGCGTGCGTGCGTGACGTGTGGTGTGGCACCTAACACGCACGAGTGTGTGCGTGCGTGTGTGTGTGTGTGAACCTCTGCGTGCGAGTGTGTGTGTGAACCTCTGCGTGCGAGTGTGTGTGTGTGTGTGTGTGTGTGAACCTCTGCGTGCGAGTGTGTGTGTGTGTGAACCTCTGCGTGCGAGTGTGTGTGAACCTCTGCGTGCGAGTGTGTGTGTGAACCTCTGCGTGCGAGTGTGTGTGTGTGAACCTCTGCGTGCGAGTGTGTGTGTGAACCTCTGCGTGCGAGTGTGTGTGAACCTCTGCGTGCGAGTGTGTGTGTGAACCTCTGCGTGCGAGTGTGTGTGTGTGAAACCTCTGCGTGCGAGAGTGTGTGTGTGTGAACCTCTGCGTGCGAGAGTGTGTGAACCTCTGCGTGCGAGAGTGTGTGTGAACCTCTGCGTGCGAGAGTGTGTGTGTGTGTGTGTGTGTGACCTCTGCGTGCGAGTGTGTGTGTGAACCTCTGCGTGCGAGTGTGTGTGTGTGAACCTCTGCGTGCGAGTGTGTGTGTGTGAACCTCTGCGTGCGAGTGTGTGTGTGTGTGAACCTCTGCGTGCGAGTGTGTGTGAACCTCTGCGTGCGAGTGTGTGTGTGTGTGTTTGTACCTCTGCGTGCGAGTGTGTGTGAACCTCTGCGTGCGTGTGTGTGTGTGTGTGAACCTCCGCGTGCGAGTGTGTGTGTGAACCTCTGCGTGCGAGTGTGTGTGTGTGTGTGCGTGAACCTCCGCGTGCGAACCTGTGTGTGTGTGTGTGTGAACCTCCGCGTGCGAGTGTGTGTGTGTGTGTGTGTGTGAACCTCTGCGTGCGAGTGTGTGTGAACCTCTGCGTGCGAGTGTGTGTGTGTGAACCTCTGCGTGCGAGTGTGTGTGAACCTCTGCGTGCGAGTGTGTGTGTGTGTGTGACCTCTGCGTGCGAGTGTGTGTGTGAACCTCTGCGTGCGAGTGTGTGTGAACCTCTGCGTGCGAGTGTGTGTGTGTGTGAACCTCTGCGTGCGAGTGTGTGTGTGTGAACCTCTGCGTGCGAGTGTGTGTGTGTGAACCTCTGCGTGCGAGTGTGTGTGTGTGAACCTCTGCGTGCGAGTGTGTGTGTGTGAATCTCTGCGTGCGTGTGTGTGTGTGTGTGAATCTCTGCGTGCGTGTGTGTGTGTGTGAGAATCTCTGCGTGCGTGTGTGTGTGTGTGTGTGAGTGAACCTCTGCGTGCGAGTGTGTGTGTGTGAACCTCTGCGTGCGAGTGTGTGTGTGTGAACCTCTGCGTGCGAGTGTGTGTGTGTGAATCTCTGCGTGCATGTCTGTGTGTGTGTGTGTGAACCTCTGCGTGCGTGTGTGTGTGTGTGAGAATCTCTGTGTGAATCTCTGTGTGTGTGTGTGTGAGAATCTGTGTGTGTGTGTGTGTGAGAATGTGTGTGTGTGTGTGTGTGTGAGAATCTGTGTGTGTGTGTGTGTGTGTGTGTGAGAATCTGTGTGTGTGTGTGTGTGTGTGTGTGGGTGTGAGAATCTGTGTGTGTGTGTGTGTGTGTGTGTGTGTGTGGTGTGTGTGTGTGGAATCTCTGTGTGTGTGTGTGAGAATCTGTGTGTGTGTGTGTGAGAATCTGTGTGTGTGTGTGTGAGAATCTCTGTGTGTGTGTGTGAGAATCTCTGCATGAGTGAGTTACCTGCACTTGTCACAGCAGATCATGTATCCATCGTCGTGTGTGAAGCCGCAGATGCAGCGGGTGACGTCAGTCCCGTAGCTGCCGTCCTCAGAGGTGCTGATGGTGGTGGCACTGGAGGTCTCATCGAAGTGTGCCGCGCTGGAGAAGAGGCTTGCGTCGTTCTTACTGATCAGGACCACCGGCAGGGGTGAGGCAGGGGGCGTCGGCGGGGGGCGAGCACCATAGTTGTGGTCCTGGAGAACAGGGAGGGGCATGTTGGCATAAACCAGCAACTACACATAGGAATCAGATTCTAATTCACTACCAAGTCAATGCAGCTGCAGCTCTAACCACTGCATCCCTGCCTCCCTCCTAGTCCCTGAGATGCTGCAGCGCTATGGAAACAAGCCCCACCACCCCCAACCACTTTCCAGCTGATCTGGACACTGGCTCCTGGTCCAGAGATCACTGGCACTCCTTTTAAGGGCTGCTGTTGTTCAAAACAACACAAACGAGTGTGAGCGAGAGAGAGAGAGAGACACAGAGAAGCCGCAAGTTTCACAGGACACAAGCGACATTCTTCTGAAGCTGTATCATCACAAACTTCTACACAGCATCTGCTGAGAGAGAGGTAGGGTCTGGAGTCTGTCAGTGCAGCAGTAGGGCAGTATGAAAGCAAAGAGCTCCATCGGGTTAGATTTTACCTTCTTGGTTAACATCACCAGGCTTCTTAAAGGGGAGACATTAGTTTAGATCCCTTGAATTTCTTTTTTTTTGCGTTTTCTCAAATGAAAAAAATGTGGACGAAACCTGACGAGGACGAGGCAAGCATGCACGTTTCACTCCACATGTATCCACTTAGTATCCAGCCTGTCGTGCCCTGGGTTGTGACAATTGTCTCCTAATAGTCTGAGTTGTGACAGTGCAGGCAGCACTGAGCTCAGGAAACTGAGCAGGGAAAGCAGCAGAACAGGGGACACGTCTCCAGAGTACAATCATTATATAAATAATAAATCAGGATGGCTATAAAAAAGTCTTATCCCACAGATTCTTTTTCTTGCTTGCTGGGGGAGTTCATTCTGCATTTAAATTTGCACTAGAAGGGGTTTTGGACCAACCACCGATTAAAAGTCATTAAACCAACTGCTTGCATTTAAAATGTTTTAAATGAAAAATTAAGAAACAGAAGAGGAAGAGGGAACGTTTAATTCAGCACATGACATTGTGGGATAACTCTGCTTACACCAGGTAACAATAATCTAACAGTAACATCACACAGTGTTCAAACCCCCCCCCCCCCCCCCCCCCCCCCCCCCCTCAATACATACCGCATACGGCAGACCAATATAGCTGTGAGAGTGGTGAGAACTGCTGGTGTAGATCTGGTGTGGATAACTGTTGGACTTCTCAACTACCACCGAGCTAGCTTCTACAGATTCAGGTCTGCAAGGGAAAGAGAGAAATACAAGGGGTTAATGATGCACCTTCAATCATTAGGGACACAAGAGGACAGACTCCAGCAATCAGGACAGGCTACAGAGCCACTGATCAGCAGCACTGCCAGAACAGAAGCAGGGGCCCCGTGCCCTTGCTGAAGTCCACGAACCCTGTAAGAGCGCAGCAGGAAGCCGAGGTGACAATCCAGCCAGCACTGAAAGGACACCCCCCTTAAAAAAAGAACTGGTTTCAGCCTTGTCAGCACAAAGACGCATGAGAGAAAAGCATTCTCAAACAATGTCTTTAAAACCTTTCAGCTGCTATCAGACTAGAAAAGCAGAAGGGTTGAAGGGTTGCTCCCAGCTCTGGTGACGCTTCACCAGGCACCGCATGGCAGACAGACCCCCTTGCTCAAGCTAGCTTTCTCTGCAAAGCCTGGCTACAGCGATTATATAACATGGTGGAGGGATTAACCGATAACCAGCAAAGCACAATCAGCAGCAATCCCTGCCGTGCAGCCAACTGCTCGGCCGCCGCAGAGACTAAACGCACTGAATTGCCACCTCAGCGAGAGGAGCAGGGCTGCCAGCACTACCAGCTTGTGCAGTAACATGCACGCTGGGATAAAAGACGCTCCCTGTTACCAGGACGCTCAATCGAAGGACTACAGGAGAGGCTCCCATTCCAGTAAAATTGATTAAATACTGTCCGAGTGCAGCATAAAGTCTGCCAGAAAAGGAAACATCTGCCCGGAGATCATTTCAAAGGCAATTAACACCAGACCTGTCGATCCGTATTAGGGTCAATCAGATCATGGAGTCTGGACTGCGGTATCCAGCAACTAGACTGGACTGGACTGGACTGTGCAACAACAATCTCCACTCACATCTGTAAACACAGCCATCATGAGGGGTCAAAGAGAACCGCAGCTGCAGTATCATGAGGGGTCAAAGAGAACCACTGTTGCAGTATCACGAGGGGTCAAAGAGAACCACAGCTGCAGTTTCATAAGGGGTCAAAGAGAACCGCTGTTGCAGTTTCATAAGGGGTCATCAAAGAGAACCACAGCTGCAGTATCATGAGGGGTCAAAGAGAACCACAGCTGCAGTATCATGAGGGGTCAAAGAGAACCACAGCTGCAGTATCATGAGGGGTCAAAGAGAACCACAGCTGCAGTATCATGAGGGGTCAAAGAGAACCACAGCTGCAGTATCATGAGGGGTCAAAGAGAACCACTGTTGCAGTTTCATAAGGGGTCATCAAAGAGAACCGCAGCTGGCTTAGCACAAACACATTTCAAACAGACAGCGCAGTGCAGTGCAGGCATGCACAAATAAACAGAAAAGCTAGCAACCTGGTTTCAGTTAATTGTTCAGTACTTTAATGCCTATGTTAGACAGGTTGAAGTCCACAGGTGAACAAACAGGAGAAGGTTGCGGAGTCCTGAGAAATGAACATTTCAAAGTGCAATAAAACGACCCCAGTGTGTGTCTGTCACTTAGATCCACAATAAAGACCAGGGTACTGTGCTGCACGTGCCTGGAAATCAGAATGCGTGAGACTTTACTAGTCATGTGTGTCTGTGGAGCAGTGAGCACAGCCTAGCTGGGACCTGCCTGCAGAGCTCCAGCACACAGACTAGCAGAGCACTCTGCAGTGACCGGAAGGAAATCTCCATCACGGGCCTGTCTCTGTCAGACTCGCTCATCTGTCTGCTCTTTCATTTGGAAAACCACATGGCACAGGAAGCAAGGAAGTTGACAAATAAACACATTCTCGCTCACACACAGTGTACTGCTTTTATGGGAAGGGTGTATTTGTTCTTTTTTGCATTGAGAGTGAACCCAGTACTGTGGTAACTGTTTTAAAAATTTTACAGCTACTAGGCAGTGATAAAAAAATGTGAATTTGAATTTTCCAACAACCTTGAGACCTAAAGGTCACTTGAGTGGAACAGAAATACTGAAGCTCTCTAGAAGACGTGTGCGCTGAATACCGAAGCTCTCTAGAAGGCGTGTGCGCTGAATACCGAAGCTCTCCAGAAGACGTGTGCGCTGAATACCGAAGCTCTCCAGAAGACGTGTGCGCTGAATACCGAAGCTCTCCAGAAGACGTGTGCGCTGAATACCGAAGCTCTCCAGAAGACGTGTGCGCTGAATACCGAAGCTCTCTAGAAGACGTGTGCGCTGAATACCGAAGCTCTCTAGAAGGCGTGTGCGCTGAATACCGAAGAGTTATTCAACATAATCCCCGCCTCTCCTCCTCCTCCTCCTCCACGCACACAGGCTTCCTGTCTGACATTGCTGAGCACTGCTAAACACTCTGGCTCTGTACTGCACCAGCACCCAGGCTCTGTACTGCACCAGCACCCAGGCTCTGTACTGCACCAGCACCCAGGCTCTGTACAGCACCAGCAACCAGCACCCGGGCTCTGTACAGCACCAGCAACCAGCACCCGGGCTCTGTACAGCACCAGCAACCAGCACCCGGGCTCTGTACAGCACCAGCAACCAGCACCCGGGCTCTGTACTGCACCAGCAACCAGCACCCGGGCTCTGTACTGCACCAGCAACCAGCACCCGGGCTCTGTACAGCACCAGCAACCAGCACCCGGGCTCTGTACAGCACCAGCAACCAGCACCCGGGCTCTGTACAGCACCAGCAACCAGCACCCGGGCTCTGTACAGCACCAGCAACCAGCACCCGGGCTCTGTACAGCACCAGCAACCAGCACCCGGGCTCTGTACAGCACCAGCAACCAGCACCCGGGCTCTGTACTGCACCAGCAACCAGCACCCGGGCTCTGTACAGCACCAGCAACCAGCACCCGGGCTCTGTACAGCACCAGCAACCAGCACCCGGGCTCTGTACAGCACCAGCAACCAGCACCCGGGCTCTGTACAGCACCAGCAACCAGCACCCGGGCTCTGTACTGCACCAGCAACCAGCACCGCTGTGCAAACCAACAGCTCACACCTCACCTCCCCTTACCACACCTCCAGCCTCAAGAACATAAAAATAGAAACCGACAATTTAAGAACATCTTCGTATTCAGAACATAAGAACATAAGAAAGTTTACAAGCGAGAGGAGGCCATTCGGCCCATCTTGCTCGTTTGGTTGTTAGTAGCTTATTGATCCCAGAATCTCATCAAGCAGCTTCTTGAAGGATCCCAGGGTGTCAGCTTCAACAACATTACTGGGGAGTTGATTCCAGACCCTCACAATTCTCTGTGTAAAAAAGTGCCTCCTATTTTCTGTTCTGAATGCCCCTTTGTCTAATCTCCATTTGTGACCCCTGGTCCTTGTTTCTTTTTTCAGGCTGAAAAAGTCCCTTGGGTCGACATTGTCAATACCTTTTAGAATTTTGAATGCTTGAATTAGGTCGCCACGTAGTCTTCTTTGTTCAAGACTGAACAGATTCAATTCTTTTAGCCTGTCTGCATATGACATGCCTTTTAAGCCCAGAATAATTCTGGTCGCTCTTCTTTGCACTCTTTCTACAGCAGCAATATCTTTTTTATAGCGCGGTGACCAGAACTGAACACAATATTCAAGATGAGGTCTTACTAGTGCATTGTACAGTTTTAACATTACTTCCCTTGATTTAAATTCAACACTTTTCACAATGTATCCGAGCATCTTGTTAGCCTTTTTTATAGCTTTCCACACACATTGAATCCATTTAACACGTTTCACACTGGATATACCAGGTGGCTTGATCCATCCCTGTTTAATCTGGCACTGTGCGACTGTCAAGCTGCTGCCAGACTGCACTGTAACTGTTCTACCAAACACACACACTGCCTACATTTAGCATGCATAACAACAATAAATACAAACATATATACATATAGATATATATCTATATATATATATACACATACACACACACACACTGAATCGTGCAGAGCCAATGGGAGAGCACTGTGTAAACGACTGTGTACAGCAGCTGCTTCCCCACAGAACTGCTCTGTGTGTAAAAACTAAGTACAGACACTGCTAAATTAACTAATGTCAGGCAGGTGGAGCCAACGGGGAGGTCGAGAGGAGCTCCACAATTGAGCTAGGATGCAAGTGCTGACATGCATGCACACGCATGCGCACTCACACACACACATGGCTTGTCATTTTCCTGCATGTTTGGGAAACTACTCCTGGCAGCAGCCTGGAACACACTGGAATTGGAATTGCATTGGAAACAGGAACGGCACAAGCACACCGACTACACAGCTCAGTGAATGAATCACAGGACACTGCAAGGAAACAAGGAAAAACACAGAGGCTGCAATATAAACAACGAGAGATGCTACAGTCCTCAAAAACAAGTCTCTGTTAACAGCGAGGTTCACCCGTGACTTCATAAACACCCCATCATGAATTCTGAGGAAACCAGGTCAGTGCTAAGAGTGAGCTGGGGCCTAGTCTCTCCTCTACCTGCTGTTGGTACAGACTAGCGCAACACTGAGACAAAGATTATTAAATGGAAATGGAGCCCCGCCGCTCCCACAGTGCACAGCAGCAAGATACAGTCTGGCCAGCAATCACAACAACAACCCGCACCTGCAACACGAGAGCGCCTGGGCACAGAGCCCCCCACTGCTCTACAGCATGGGAGCTGCCTTTGCATCGCAGAGATACAATGCATGCCACAGCGCCGGGGGAACTGCAGTGCTGCAGGTTCAGTTACTCAGGTTCTCAGTTGCAGCGACTCAATGCAGAAGCGCGTTCCTTCAGGTTGCTTCAACACAAACAAGGCTTGTATTGAATGCTTTGTACTGTTTGCAGTGCTCACAACATGCACTCGCGCACGCTAGGGATTAGAACGTCCCGTCCAGCAGCCATGTTACACTGCATGACAGTGTGGAACTGCAATGTGAAACACAAAGCTTCGCTGAGAACAAGTGTAATATGAACAGAGTTAATGAAGTAACATGAAACTTACTGTAGATACAAGGAAGGGAACCTGGAATCAGGGGCTATGGGGGGGGAACACAACAAGAACAGTCACACTGCTTAGGGAGAGCACCTGTGACGTAATCCTGGTTTCACCACGTGGGCATGTAACAAGTGAAAAGTGCCAGTTAGTGCTTTCACAGCATGAAGTGTGTGTGTGTGACAGTGTGAGTGTGATGGTGTGTATGTGTGTGAGTGTGCGTGTATGACAGTGTGGGTCTCTGTGTGTATAGTCCATCACTATCAGGCCTGGGCTCTTGTCCCCTTAGCGCAGACAATGGTGCACTGAGCTGTAAACCAACGAGCAGGGCTCGTTCCTACAGACCACTAGGGAGGGCAAACAAATCCTGCACACTTAAGAGTTGCTTCACAGAAATGTTCACTGTCATGAAATTTAATACAGGAGAGAGAGAAGAAACCATCAACACGATTTCTCTTTATGTGTCACAAGTGCAACAGCAGTGCAACTGCTTTTATGTTCCAATCTAGAGACGAAAGCAATGCATCTGTATTATTACACTATGAGCCTACCGCTCACACTTCAGCCTCATTCTTCAGCAGACCATGACAGCACCCAAACCCATAACCTGCAATGAGAGCCCAAACCCATAACCTGCAATGCCAGCCCAAACCCACAACCTGCAATGAGAGCCCAAACCCATAACCTGCAATGAGAGCCCAAACCCATAACCTGCAATGCCAGCCCAAACCCACAACCTGCAATGAGAGCCCAAACCCATAACCTGCAATGAGAGCCCAAACCCATAACCTGCAATGAGAGCCCAAACCCACAACCTGCAATGCCAGCCCAAACCCATAACCTGCAATGAGAGCCCAAACCCATAACCTGCAATGAGAGCCCAAACCCACAACTGCAATGAGAGCCCAAACCCATAACCTGCAATGAGAGCCCAAACCCATAACCTGCAATGAGAGCCCAAACCCACAACCTGCAATGAGAGCCCAAACCCACAACCTGCAATGAGAGCCCAAACCCACAACCTGCAATGAGAGCCCAAACCCACAACCTGCAATGAGAGCCCAAACCCACAACCTGCAATGAGAGCCCAAACCCACAACCTGCAATGAGAGCCCAAACCCACAACCTGCAATGAGAGCCCAAACCCATAACCTGCAATGCCAGCCCAAACCCACAACCTGCAATGACAGCCCAAACCCATAACCTGCAATGAGAGCCCAAACCCATAACCTGCAATGAGAGCCCAAACCCACAACCTGCAATGAGAGCCCAAACCCACAACCTGCAATGAGAGCCCAAACCCATAACCTGCAATGAGAGCCCAAACCCACAACCTGCAATGAGAGCCCAAACCCACAACCTGCAATGAGAGCCCAAACCCACAACCTGCAATGAGAGCCCAAACCCACAACCTGCAATGAGAGCCCAAACCCACAACCTGCAATGAGAGCCCAAACCCACAACCTGCAATGAGAGCCCAAACCCACAACCTGCAATGAGAGCCCAAACCCACAACCTGCAATGAGAGCCCAAACCCACAACCTGCAATGAGAGCCCAAACCCACAACCTGCAATGAGAGCCCAAACCCATAACCTGCAATGAGAGCCCAAACCCACAACCTGCAATGAGAGCCCAAACCCACAACCTGCAATGAGAGCCCAAACCCACAACCTGCAATGAGAGCCCAAACCCACAACCTGCAATGAGAGCCCAAACCCACAACCTGCAATGAGAGCCCAAACCCACAACCTGCAATGAGAGCCCAAACCCACAACCTGCAATGAGAGCCCAAACCCACAACCTGCAATGAGAGCCCAAACCCACAACCTGCAATGAGAGCCCAAACCCACAACCTGCAATGAGAGCCCAAACCCACAACCTGCAATGAGAGCCCAAACCCACAACCTGCAATGAGAGCCCAAACCCACAACCTGCAATGAGAGCCCAAACCCACAACCTGCAATGAGAGCCCAAACCCACAACCTGCAATGACACACTGTCATACACTAGCGCTCCATGATTTATGTCTGATTGAAGCGTTTGTCTTCATTTATTACCAAGCAGTTCTTTTAGTAAAACCATTGCACTAAAAGCTAGAGGAAACTCAGAACAATACAAGCTACAACACACCGGACTACAAGTAAAATACCATGTTTATTTATTCTACTTTCCACAGACCAGGACTTCTGCCTTCTGTCATTTCTACATGCTACATGTTCTGCTATTTGTCTTGAAAGTCATAGCCCTTTAACTCAATAATACCAGACATCACAAAGCTCTTGGCAATTCAGGTTCAAGATTAAGAGCACCGAGATGACAGAAAACCTTGACTCTCACCCCTAAACTTCAGAATATACTAGCAACTAAAAACAAAACAGATAAATCAACCAAATAGAGCCCAATCCATCCCATCAAAGCTGTGTGCGAGTGTGTGTGTGTGCACGTGAGTGCGTGTGTCAGTGTATGTGTGTTTCACAGGACTCGCAGAACTAGAGCTCAGAAGCAGAGGTGTGGCTAGTAAAAAAGAAACAAGAAACAAGCACAAACACACCTTCAATTTGTGCAATCAGACAAACCTTGGTATGAGGCTGCTAGAAAACAGCGACTGAATAACAGTAAGTGAGTCCGTGATCAGAATGGTGCAAATAAGTTTAACAAATTACACACGGCTAAAAATACAACCACCACCAAACCCCAGCCCTTGTGCTGCCTCTGCACTGACTGTGCAAGCCTTGTAATCCCAGGCCTATGCATTATTGAGCAGGCTGGGCTCATTAACAGAAGGGACACTGACGACAGGCAGATCACACAACAAAAACACCAGGGCAAGATCACACAGAAAGAAAAGTAACCTGCAGTATTAACCCCACCCCCCACCCCTTCCCCCGGTACAAGACCATGTGCAGTATGTGCCATCACACGACACTGCAGTAAGCAGCGATAGGAGCACTCGACACAGTCCGAGCCGCAGTGACAGCATTGAGGGATTCACGCTGCGCTTCAGCACTGCTGGCAGACACCTGCTCCTGGGAACAGCACAGTTACACAGCTACTGCACTCCATTATTACTGCTCTCCTAATACACAAAGACGGGCTTGACTTCTTAGGAATCACCCCTACAGAGACAACTTCTAGAGCCCACAGAGCTCCCATCAAAACAGGGGAATAACACGATTGAATCCAGTACCAGTACTAATAAAAACCAAACAAAACACACACACACACGGCAGTGGGAACACTTCAAAGACCCTTTCCTCACTCTAGTTTGTTCAAGCTATGATAGTTCTACACTTCCTCATACTGTACAGCCCAACCTCATGTCTACTCTTCCATTCAAAGAGCTACAGGACAACTATCTACAGAGCCTAATGCTGAATGGTTAAAGTCACTAACCCCCCCGATACCCAGCACTGAACCCCAGAGACACAATCCCTACCTGGCAGAGTCTCCGGCAGCACACAGCTCTGTCCCCGCTCACTCGCTCTTCAAAAGGGCTGGAGCTGTGCTCTAGTGAAGCTGTCTCTCTACTTCCTCTTTCAGAGCATGCTACTGCAGCGCTGCTGTGCGGGAGTGAGGCAGACTGCAAGAGAGGCGCGCGCACACACACACACTCTCTCCTCCACAAACCCTGCAGACCTGCCAGCGCAGGCATGTGATCTGCACTGTGCTGGACTCCTCCCCTTGTTTTTCTCATTCCCCTTGCTCAGTGCGCCTGTGTTGGCAGGGATTGCATCACTCTCCCTCTCTCTCCCACAATGGGGTTTGGAGCAGGGCCAGCAGAGGCATCACTAATGGCAGAGAGGGGGAGGGAGAGAGGGGGAGTACAGAGTACAGGAGGAACAGAACTTCATCTAAACACAACGAATGACTAATGAAAAGCTAATTAGAAAAAATATAAAACGAGAACAGAAATGTAAACAAAAAGCTTGTTTTTTTTTTTTTTTTTTTTTTAAACAAACGTAACTTTGGGTGAATGTTTTGTTTATTTATTTATTTATAATCTTTATGTTGGTTTTGAGCAGTGAAGTGCACTGGACCTCGAGACACAGCAGTGCTGCTTGTTTCTCAAAGGTTCTGCAGAGGGCAGTCATTCTGAGAAAGCAGGGGGGCATCCTGTTGATTCACGATTCACAAAATGAACAGCAGCAGCGCTTATCACTCGCATCAATGTCATCAACTTGAATGTAATGATAGGCGGCTCGAGTCAGATCTTTCAGGCTTTCACAAATTCTACGAGCGTAAATCAGGAGGTCTGATTCTAGAACATTTTGCTCGTTTTAAGCACCATCTTTTAATATTAGTGCCATCTCACAATGCTGGGCTACATAATGGACACAAATTTAACAGATGACAGCCACTTAAACAATGAATGCAAAAGTATTTCACAATCTGGGCAACTCATTTCAGCAAATATCCTCCCCATGGTAGTTCCATTAAAGATAAAACAACTGCCATAGTAATTAGTTCATTTTGTAAACATTTTAGCATGTATTAATTCACCAGGTGACTGTAGTTATGTATTCATGTGACAGGTTACTGTTTGTACTCCACACACACACACACACACACACACACACACACACACACACACACACACACACACACTCAGTTTCAAGGACTGAGCGTGTTACCTAAATCACAACTCGCAAAGCTTCTGTAAGCGAAGCGCGGTGCTTGTGCACATGTGGACAGGATATCTAGCTGAGGAAGCTGGGCTGGGTGGAGTCAGACAAGGACAGACAGACTCACACCGCTGGCTCAGCAAGGGGCCTGCTCTACTTTCATCACCATCGTCATCACGGCTGTTTTGTTTGTAAATGTAAACCCATGGCATGCTGCGAACACCCTGCTGAAGACTGTAGAGCACAGAGCTGTAAGAGAGCATGGAGGATTTTCCTTTCAATTGCAGCTTGCCTTTGCTAGCTGTTGAGAGGGTGGCTTTTAAGATACCTACCGATCCGACCCCACAGAGCCAGCATCCCCAACCTGCGTGAGACACGCAGCTGTGCTGCAGGCCAGCGGTCAATTACAATTCATATTAACTGCAGTTACAGGCTCAGTGGAATTGCAGTGGAACCTTGGCACACCTACAGAACTGCAATTGGAATGCTAGAATTGATCGATTACAGTTCAGTTATTCATTCATTTGTCATACAATAGTTATTCTTGTATTTTCAAACTCTTTTAGTGACCCCACTTGAAGTTTGTATTTGTCCCTGTGATTCCTGCTGGTTATTCAGAATAAAGACAGCGAGCGTGTTAATGTGTGGAGCTGTTTACGGTACTCTTAAGTGTAATTGCAGTTTGAATTGTAATCCCTGCAGAATGTTGTGAAACTGCAGTTGTAATGGAAGAAAACAGCACTGCAATTGTAATCTCAATTCCAGCGTGCAGTTGTGTAGCTGTGATTAGAACTGGCCCCAGGTCTGCCGTGGTGTACGGTATGTGTTCAATGCGCAGACAGGAGGACAGACAGCTGGCCAGCGACCCTCGCAGCTCCTGGCAGCCAGGCAGCTGGTATCCAGGGGAGGGGCGCAGCCTGGTTGCTAGGGGCAGCTGCAGCTACACTGGGAGCGCTGATGACGACAGTGAGAATATTAATACACAGCACTGGAACCAGCCTGCTTTGTTGCTTCAGTCTTTACCCGGATGTGGGCGGCTTTCCCCGAGGTGGCCTCATGCAAGCCCCTTGACATCCTTTAGTTCCAAAACAAAACTTAGACTCGGTAGAACAGGGACGGACCATCCCGTGATACCCCACACAGTGCACGGAGCAGCTTGGCTTCCCTGCAGGGGATCATGTTTCCATAACTGCTATGCAATGGGAGTCTTGTATTCATGTCTGTACTGGCCACTTACAGGAGACTTGTATATTAGACATTGCATATGAATATTCTACCTGGTGAATACCACAGGTCCAGCTCACGTGTGGAGCAGCAGTACAACAGCCTGCAGAGACACACACACAGCTACGCACTGCGTCCCTGTCTGACTATCTGCTCCTGTCTCTGAATCCAGCAAAGAAACGCCCCCCCCCCCCCACTGGCCATTCACTGTGTTTTACTGATATACTGAACAGCTGGAAAGACAGCAGAATAGTGCTAGTTAATTCTCTTGAAATATAACCCACCCTGGAGAATGAAAGGGGTATCATTCACAATGCACTAGCAAGCATAATGAAGGAGGGATGGAAATAAGACTCTACACTGTGGCTAATCAAGCTCATAGTAAAATCTGGAATGGGTGAGACAGCTATGCAATAGGTGTCTTACTTCCATCCCTGCAATGCTATAGCCGTCCCATGCAAATACTGGTGGGCTAATGCCTTAGGAATGCCAAGGCTTCATGAAGGAGGACACAGAGCTCAGCCCACAGTTTGCCCTTATGTGGAGAAGGGGAGGGGGGCATCTTACTATCCTTACTGGGGATAAACAGCTGAGCAGATTTCAGTCTTGCCAGGCAGATCCACAGGAAAACAGAATAGGCTGTGTTTACCAAGCGGCAGCAAATGTAAAACTCAATCATTCAAAGGATTTACAAGACAGAAATCCAGCTGACATCAAAGCAGACTCGCCAGGGGGTGCCCTAGAGACACGAAAGAGTACCCTACCGAAGAACATTATAATAAAATACTGGGAATGACAGGAAAAGCACCAATCAGTGCACTGCTGCTTCCCTTCCAGTATCGCTGGGAGGCCGTGCAGAAAGCCGCAGCGACCGCGGTCTCACGGGAAAGCCGCAGCGACCGCGCTCTCACGGGAAAGCCGCAGCGACCGCGCTCTCACGGGAAAGCCGCAGCGACCGCGCTCTCACGGGAAAGCCGCAGCGACCGCGCTCTCACGGGAAAGCCGCAGCGACCGCGCTCTCACGGGAAAGCCGCAGCGACCGCGCTCTCACGGGAAAGCCGCAGCGACCGCGCTCTCACGGGAAAGCCGCAGCGACCGCGCCTCTCAGCCAGGCAGCACAGACGCCTCCCTTTGCAGACCTGACTGGTTAACGGGAGGGTCTGTGACTCTGTACAACAGGGAGGGCTCACAGCTAGGAGGTTGGGGTCTTTTTAAACAGCTTAAACCAGTTTGGGTATTTCTGTAACTGCTCAAAGAAAGCCCTACTGAGGAGAAGCCCTCCATTAGTGTTGTTAGGTTTTTGATGCACTACAGCATTACTGTGTGTGAGTCTACATGTGTGCAACATTCCTGTGTGTAGTACTGAAGACTCTGCCCCTCGGGTGCCTCGCTCTTCCCTTTAATTGGTCTCTATTTGGTCACTTCCACGTCTAAACAGACTGAGCCGAATGCAAACTGGCACAGAGTCCTAACTGGGCAGCTTGGATCTTGAAAGCCACCCAACCTCAAATGTGGCTGCCAAATTAGCAGTGTGATGAGAGCCCATCAATGAGCACGGTTTACATTGTCATAGCATGGGCATGTTTTGACACCTGCTGTGTAGCTCAATCCAACCATCAGCTAGTTTATGGAGGGGAGTGGGGGGGAGAGAAATGAGTATTCTTGCTATAGCGACAATGTGTTTGATAACCAGCAGTACATTCATTACTGCAGTTTCTATGTAAACCCCTTTATTCGCAAACTGCTTAATACAAGCCCTTTCCATGAAGCAGCGTGGAAGGATGTAAGCTGCTCACAGGTTTTACTTGCGATTTAGTAGTAAAGTTACAGGTGAATTTCAGGAAAACCCTATCCTGGGAGCAATGCATTCAGGGGTGGCAGGACAGCAGAAACAAATGAAGAGACACTGTACTCACTCTGAACCTGCAGCCATTTCCAAATATGAGGTTCCTGTTGTGTCAACCCCAATCGGGATCACTATGCTCATGACGTTCGCGTCTGATAAATTCGATTCCTACGGGGTCCTAAGCATTGGTATCCAAAACACTGAGGCATGCCAGCCACAGTGCTCATTGCAAACATCTAAGTGCATCCACAAAGCCTGCAGAGACAAAAGGGGAGAGATGGGGTTAGTGACACAGCACAAGATCATCACAGCACTGCACTACAGGGGAAAGAAGAGCACAGATCAATTCAAAGTACAGTGCTGTCCACACAGTGTACACACACTACTGCAAGACCACAACATACAGTGGCACACAATCAGTGACCCATCGCTCATTTGGACTGCAATGTCCCGCTCAAGTTAAGTCACACCGAAGACTGGTCTGGTTATTAGAAATGCTGTGGAGCATTTAGACCATACAAGAGGAGGGGAGACTTTCAGTGCAATGCCTTGATAATCCACACAATGTCTAAGTTCTAACTGGATCTAGAGTCAGAGAAAAATGACTGCCAAATAACAGATAACAGAAATTTAAAATAATAATGCAAAACCGAGACATTCACAATGATTACATCAATGCATTTATTTCTGGAGAATTTCCATGCATGTTTCTATGCCCTGTAAATGGCAGGAAAATGGAAGGGGAGGTAGGCAGGCAGGCAGAGTGATGCAGTTGTGTGGACACAGCCATGCCCATGGTGTAAACCGGGCTGGATTTCTTTCCCAAGCTGCGTAACAGCACAAGCCTGTTATTTATAGAGGTGGACATTAGGTGCCGGACCAGGTCTGACATTTCGATTTTCCCTTTCCAGTCTGACCCTGTCCAAAATCATCAAAAAGACAAAAAAAAAAAAAAAAAAAGCATAGCTCTCTAGTCGTTTTTTCTCTGGAAAAAGCACAGAAAACCTTTCAGTGGCCTAATGAGACAGAAAAAAGGGGGCCTTTGAGCAATAGAGCTAGCAGCTGCACCACAGAGATAATGATGGACACAAACAGTGGAGATAGCTGCTTCCGTATCCAGCGCTCAAAGAACATCAGACATCTGCAGAGCTTTTTGAGATGTTACAGTAATAAAATAATGACTGGGATCGCATTATTGAGGAGTTTGGTGATAAAACGAGTGATCAGGAGAGGATTTATCAGTGCGCACGTCTATAAAGAGGTATGCGAAAAATACAGCCAACAAGGGGTGGGGCTTGGCTGGTGATGCAGTACTGATATCTTCTTGCCTTGAAAAACACTATTTTAAACCACGTGTATGAAAATAAATTGGACCTGACGTGCCTGATAAGCGCTGAATAAATGGACCGCTAAGGGTTAAAATATTTTAATCCTGCTGTGCTGTCTGCACTGTCAGGCGTGGAGGAACGGAAAGTCTTCAGAATGACTGACAGCGTCAGAGCACAGCCAGCCCACTTTCTTCCAGCTCTCCTCTTTCTCACACTGTAACTGCAAGCCAACAGCACTGCGCTGGGTTAATGCAGTAGCAGCCGACAGCAGTGCGCTGGGTTAATGCAGTAGCAGCCGACAGCACTGCGCTGGGTTACTGCAGTAGCAGCTGACAGCACTGCGCTGGGTTAATGCAGTAGCAGCTGACAGCACTGCGCTGGGTTAATGCAGTAGCAGCTGACAGCAGTGCGCTGGGTTAATGCAGTAGCAGCTGACAGCACTGCGCTGGGTTAATGCAGTAGCAGCTGACAGCAGTGCGCTGGGTTAATGCAGTAGCAGCTGACAGCACTGCGCTGGGTTAATGCGGTAGCAGCTGACAGCACTGCGCTGGGTTAATGCGGTAGCAGCTGACAGCACTGCGCTGGGTTAATGCGGTAGCAGCTGACAGCACTGCGCTGGGTTAATGCGGTAGCAGCTGACAGCACTGCGCTGGGTTAATGCGGTAGCAGCTGACAGCACTGCGCTGGGTTAATGCGGTAGCAGCTGACAGCACTGCGCTGGGTTAATGCAGTAGCAGCTGACAGCACTGCGCTGGGTTAATGCGGTAGCAGCTGACAGCACTGCGCTGGGTTAATGCGGTAGCAGCTGACAGCACTGCGCTGGGTTAATGCGGTAGCAGCTGACAGCACTGCGCTGGGTTAATGCGGTAGCAGCTGACAGCACTGCGCTGGGTTAATGCGGTAGCAGCTGACAGCACTGCGCTGGGTTAATGCGGTAGCAGCTGACAGCACTGCGCTGGGTTAATGCGGTAGCAGCTGACAGCACTGCGCTGGGTTAATGCGGTAGCAGCTGACAGCACTGCGCTGGGTTAATGCGGTAGCAGCTGACAGCACTGCGCTGGGTTAATGCGGTAGCAGCTGACAGCACTGCGCTGGGTTAATGCGGTAGCAGCTGACAGCACTGGGCTGGGTTAATGCAGTAGCAGCTGACAGCACTGCGCTGGGTTAATGCAGTAGAAGCTGACAGCACTGCGCTGGGTTAATGCAGTAGCAGCTGACAGCACTGCGCTGGGTTACTGTACCGGCGTTTGTCTCTATCCCCTCTTACCCTCCACACATTTCTAACTCCAGGTTTGGCCAGAGGTGTAGGCAGAAGGTTAATGCACTTAAACCAAAAAGGCCTCTAGGAGGTGCTGGAGAAACAAAGAGATGCATCCTGTGTGGCAGCTGCCCTGTTATATGTAAAGCTGCTGCTAAAAGTATGTCACAGAGACAGATCTACTCACACTCAAATATTATTATTTATTTCTTAGATGCCCTTATCCACTATACAGAGCACTGGATAGTCTGGGTTCTTTTAAGTTTCACAGAGACCCACCAGGAAGGGGCAACCACTACCATCACTAAGCTGCATTCATTTTTAAATGCTTGTTGCTTCATTGCTATATTGTATTATTTTAATTAAGAAATTCTCTAGCCACTTGTAAATTTTATAGTAGAATTATCAATCCAATTGATTTTCTTTTGTATTAGGTCTATTATAATAAAATCTTTTTTTAAAAAAATCATAAAAACAAGGAGACAAAATGGCTTAATTTAACGCGGTTGTCTTGAGCTCAGGGTATCATACAAAAGACTGAAGAGATTGTGTCTAGCTGCTGGGCTGGGTCACCGTGGAGTGTGTGTGTGTGTGTGTAATGACATGGGACATTGTCTACAAAGGCCCCTTTACATTCAGATATTAACAAGTGTAACCCCCATCCCAGCTGCTCCCACACCCCAGCTGTCATGACAACGCCACAGTCTCATTCCCAGCTAGGATGATCTCCTAGTGTTGAGGTGGGAGCTCCATCTCTGCTGCTGCTGCACTACAGCAGCCTGGAACAGAAAAGCACCTGCTCTCGGGCTGTACACATCCTACCCCTAGAGGCAGTCAAACAAGCACTGCCTCCCTGGGTTACTCCTTTATCATTTCTCATGTAAAGTATTACCCCTTTAACAAAATACTGCAAAGTGCAATGTTGATCAGTGGTGTTGGAATTGATTAAAAGGGAATGGAAATTGATTTTAAACAGGAATTGGAATTCAAAACAGGAACCGAACCCGACCCTGACTGTCTCTTTGAAGGGGCCTAGCAGCAGAGGAGCACACAGCCAGCAGTAAAAAGCAAACCCACAAGCAGCAGATATTACATCCTTCACCGCAGAATCAGTTTCCAGTGTGGGCCACTTACTCTGCAGTCTGAGCCCGACACATTAAAAATCCATTTTAACACAACATTTCAGCTCTTGTTTCTTCTCCCCTGCTGTTGGTAGCTGACTATGGTGCTGGTCCACAGGTTGCAGTAGTAGAAGCACTTCTCAGAATGTCTTCTTTACAGTAATGAGAAAACATCAAACCTTTATTTATTTTTGAAATTTAGGAGCACCCAATTATTGTACCACGGACTCTCGCCCCAGTTTAGACTGTGAAATCGTTATTCCCCCTCACCGCAGCAATTCCTTCAGTGGACGTCCTCGGATCCCACGAGCGGCCAGCTTCCTCTTCTACACCCAGGAACTCCAGAGTGGATGTCTATCCACACTGTTGGAATGGTTTACTCAACAGAGGCTGCAACCTGCCACAGTGACATCTTAAACACATTCACCTGGACAGGACTGGACCTGCCTGAACTGATGTACAGAGGCAGTACAGTACTGTTTGTTTCTGAGGGCTAGGTAGTTTCAGGTCTATGGAGAAGTGGTTTTGGGAAAAATGTATTTAGTTTTTTCTGTTTTTGTTTGTTATTTTGCTGACTCTAATAAATCACCCAATCATAACTGTGTCACCTGGGTCATCTTCATTGGTCCTGCTGCACTCTCCAGTATACAAGTGAATGATAAAATAATGTCACCACCATTAGAAACAGATTTTTTTTTTTTTTTAAATGTTTAAAATAAAAAAAAAACGACCAATCTGAACCACTTAGTGAAGTAGCCGGTTTCCAACCAATTTCAAAGCAGAATTGGACGCTCCTCCTAGCAACGGCAGAGCTCACAGCACAGACTGTATTTATACTTGAGACTCTCGGTGCAGCAGTGGGACACCCACTTTTATCACCCTCTACAAACTGTTACGCAAGGTGTGAAACACTGCAATTAGAGCAGCACTCTGCATACTTACAACTAAAAGAAACACTCCGTGGAACCCACCGCAAGAAAAGAAAGAGCAAGCCGGAAAGCACAAGAAGAACACAGAGCAATCCTCAGACCAACACCAAACAAAGAGGTGACTGTGAGGATCAGACCCCGCTACTGCACAGCACAGTCAGGACCATCACCAAACAAAGAGGTGACTGTGAGGATCAGACCCCGCTACTGCACAGCACAGTCAGGACCATCACCAAACAAAGAGGTGACTGTGAGGATCAGACCCCGCTACTGCACAGCACAGTCAGGACCATCACCAAACAAAGAGGTGACTGTGAGGATCAGACCCTGCTACTGCACAGCACAGTCAGGACCATCACCAAACAAAGAGGTGACTGTGAGGATCAGACCCCGCTACTGCACAGCACAGTCAGGACCATCACCAAACAAAGAGGTGACTGTGAGGATCAGACCCCGCTACTGCACAGCACAGTCAGGACCATCACCAAACAAAGAGGTGACTGTGAGGATCAGACCCTGCTACTGCACAGCACAGTCAGGACCATCACCAAACAAAGAGGTGACTGTGAGGATCAGACCCCGCTACTGCACAGCACAGTCAGGACCATCACCAAACAAAGAGGTGACTGTGAGGATCAGACCCCGCTACTGCACAGCACAGTCAGGACCAACACCAAACAAAGAGGTGACTGTGAGGATCAGACCCCACTATTGCACTGCACAGTCAGGACCAACACCAAACAAAGAGGTGACTGTGAGGATCAGACCCCACTACTGCACTGCACAGCACAGTCATTTATCCGGGAAAAGCCCCCCAGAAAAAAAAAAACCTTTCAATGGCCGAGTGAGACTGATAGAAGCCTAAAAAATATAGAAATAAGGCGGATCTGAGCAACACACAGTCCCTTCACCACAGACATAAACAAGCAAGACTGTTGCTTATGCATCCAGTGCTCATAAGAAAATCGCAGACATTTGCCAAGCTTTTTGAGATGCTATAGTAATAAAATAAGGACTTGGATCTCTTTAAGAAGTTTGGTTATAAAACAAGTGATCAGAAGATGATTTATCAGTATGCACAATTATGAAGAGATATGTGCAAACAAGGAGTGGGGCAGGGCTGGAGATGCAGCACTGAGTGTCCTGTTTATATGCAGAGCCTTTGAAACATGTTTTACTATGAATAAAATTGCTTTTGATCAGCGCTTGTAAAATTAACAGCGCATGTGAAAATAAATTGGACCCGATGCGCCTCACAGGCGCTGAATAAATGGACCACAAAGGGTTAATCACTTCTACATAAATATACACTTATTGTTCATTAGCATCTTGTACAGTGCAACACGGGATACATTTCAATAGAACATGTATAGCAGTGTCGGATTTACCAAGAAAACAAGCAGTGATCCAAGCCTCATGAAAAAGGATGCACTGATCATTGTTCACATTTTACTTTTAAAGTCATTCAAAGAGACTTTACAGGCAGGCTTTCCCATCTATTCAGAAACAGCCATATCACCTTACATTTTACTTATTCCATACTGACACACTAGCATTTTACACAACATGGTGCAGTCACTGCGAACAGCCTTGCCATGCACCTGAACCCACCTCTCCCCAAGTACACAATCACCACACAAACAAGCTTTCTACACCCATCACATGTAGAGCATCACATTGTCCTGCTTCCGGTATCAAGGCAGCTACTGGAGAAACAAGCATTAAACACATCAGTCCATGTCCAGTGCACATGCATGCCACTAGGGTGCTGGGAAATGTAGTTGAGTCAGACGGGAGTGAGGCTGTTAGTCTGGGAGTTGAGGTCCAGCCGCAGAGCAGCCATGAGGAAAGCAGGGGGTCCGACGGAGAGCCGCGGACGCTGCAGTTTAAACGGACGAGTCTGCCTTGTCTTTCCCCCCCTGTTGGCACAAGTTAGCGCAGGTCCGTGCGTCCAAGCAAGGGGGAGGGAGGGGTAGGACGCTCTCTCAACTGTAAAGAAAAAAGGTAGGCAGGGTTCAGTCCCCTTTAGCAGCAGTGGAGACTGAGCACTGACCTCTAGTGAGATACAGCAGGGAGAGAGACGGTCACCCACCCCTGCTGCTTCAATAAGCCTCTCTACACAGCACTTCAATCCACAATACATGGATACGGTCTGCACACTTTAAAAACTGAAGTGGTCTTCTCAGATCTAAACATTTCCTGGGCTTTCTCAAAATGAATCGCCCTTTGTACCGAGGGCCGGCCACTCCTATTGCGTAACAGGAAGTGCAAACAAAACCCGTCAACTAAGAACTCAACCCAGCTGCCATTTAGCCAATTACAATGCACTACTGAGTAAAAGCACATTATACTCGCACGCACTGTCCCAGCCTCCACCCTATAACTCACACAACAAGATCCAGTTCTGCACGCTAAACATTTACATGAATAATGAACTGAGACAGACTGGCATTGCTTCAGCTTTACATGCTCACACTGTTCTTAAAACAACTGTGAAGCAGAGCACCAGCACCCTCACTCAACAGACCATCTGAGGAGACTGCATTCCGTCACATCTTCTCATGACCCCACCCCCCCGCCCGGGAAGCTGTGCTGAATCCTGCAGGAATTACAACAGGTCCCCCCCTGTCCCTTCCTTCTGCAACAGCAGTGCCTTGGAGCCGGAACTGGACGAGACACAGCAATCAATAGGATTATTATCAGCACGGTATTGCATGCCTTGATATAGGACACTCAAAACATCTTGTGGGAAATGAATACATGCACCACTCCACACAGTTATGAATACAGGATCTGTAGTTAGACTTGTAATTCAAAGCACTGGAACATAACAGGGGTGCTCCGTCGCACAGCCAGCGTTAACCCTGAAGACTGCGATTCAAGGGCTCTGTAAACCAGCTCTGCTCAGAACACAACCAAGCACAAAATGACTGTTCTTGCATCAGGCTGATCTTCACAAGAGTCCGACTCAAACACAGAGACCAGCACTCAACCAGGCTGTGCCGCAGCACCTTGCAGAAACACATTCAAGTGCAGAAACAACAACTGGATCAACACACAGGCAATTCTGTGAAGTATTTTCAATAACGTCAGCGTGCTTTCCTTTATAAAAATAACCAAGAGCTTTGGCAGGCTGTTACTAGCCGAGGCTGTCAGGAGCAGTGTGGCAATGCCTGCTCTTTACCAAATAAAAGGTGTGGCATCACATACCTAGAAAGAAAAATTATATGCACCAGCCTCCGGCTGCTTTGCTCCAAGTACTGCTGACAAGAGAAAGGTGCAGCATGTGTCAGTTTGCAGAAACCTCGGGTAGCAAAGAGCAGACCCACCCTGCAGAAATAACGTAGCCCCCAGTTACTGGGCTCTTACTAATGCTTATCAACACGGGACCCTTCAAGAGAATGCAGAAACAAAGCAGACCCAAACTCATTGCCATCTGCACCAGCCCCACTCAGATTACACTGTGCGCCTCGGCTTGAGCCTGAACTCGCTCAACTAGCTGGCTGGCTTTTGTCAGGGCAGGGATGTAAACGCGGTCTGACCTTACAAGCTTCTTGTGTATCCCTTCTGTTTATGGGAGAAGCCCTGGACCCCCTTTCCTGCAGAAAAGCAATCAATCACCTGGAGAAAGAAACTGGACATATATATTTATTAATTCTATCACGCTACAGAGAAAAAATAAAAAGTGAACAATGACTCCATGACCACGAAAGCAGAGCCACGTTGTTGATGCTGAATCATGGGGATCTTTTTAAGAACCTGCAGTTTTGAGATCAGGCAGGTACTGGAACCTGACGTGCACCGATGGCCTGCAGCACACAGCCTCCTCTCATTTGTAACCAAGCAATAAAGGCACTCTGATCAGCTGCCACCCTCTCCTTATAGAAAAGTAAAAGGGGCAGGAGAGGGGAGTTTGTTTGCGGTTTGAACGCACTGTGTTTTATCATGCTGCAGTGCAGTGCAGTGGAGTAGGTGGACATGGTTTGAACACACACAGGTATTTTCATGGCTGTGGAAACAATGAGCTGGAGCAGCACAGACTGCTTGCAGCTGCTCACGGTGATCGAGTGCCAACCTCCATCAGATTTCCAATGTTAACGCCATGCTGAATTCCACACAGCAACTTATTCCAGTATCAAAGTATTTTTAAGTTGCAGCAGAAAACCTGTCTCAGTCAGTCATCGCTGCCTATCCCTTTCTTTTGGAGCAAAGACCAGCTATTCTCACCCTATTGTTAACAGGCCTCACAAATCACCTAATCACCTGGGTTACTACAGTCTGCAATGTACAGTTCATTATGGGGTTATTACAGTCTCTGCCCGGTACAGCGCGGTCTGCAATGTACAGTTCATTATGGGGTTATTACAGTCTCTGCCCGGTACAGCGCGGTCTGCAATGTACAGTTCATTATGGGGTTATTACAGTCTCTGCCCGGTACAGCGCGGTCTGCAATGTACAGTTCATTATGGGGTTATTACAGTCTCTGCCCGGTACAGCGCGGTCTGCAATGTACAGTTCATTATGGGGTTATTACAGTCTCTGCCCGGTACAGCGCGGTCTGCAATGTACAGTTCATTATGGGGTTATTACAGTCTCTGCCCGGTACAGCGCGGTCTGCAATGTACAGTTCATTATGGGGTTATTACAGTCTCTGCCCGGTACAGCGCGGTCTGCAATGTGTAGTTCATTATGGGGTTATTACAGTCTCTGCCCGGTACAGCGCGGTCTGCAATGTACAGTTCATTATGGGGTTATTACAGTCTCTGCCCGGTACAGCGCGGTCTGCAATGTACAGTTCATTATGGGGTTATTACAGTCTCTGCCCGGTACAGCGCGGTCTGCAATGTACAGTTCATTATGGGGTTATTACAGTCTCTGCCCGGTACAGCGCGGTCTGCAATGTATAGTTCATTATGGGGTTATTACAGTCTCTGCCCGGTACAGCGCGGTCTGCAATGTACAGTTCATTATGGGGTTATTACAGTCTCTGCCCGGTACAGCGCGGTCTGCAATGTACAGTTCATTATGGGGTTATTACAGTCTCTGCCCGGTACAGCGCGGTCTGCAATGTACAGTTCATTATGGGGTTATTACAGTCTCTGCCCGGTACAGCGCGGTCTGCAATGTACAGTTCATTATGGGGTTATTACAGTCTCTGCCCGGTACAGCGCGGTCTGCAATGTGTAGTTCATTATGGGGTTATTACAGTCTCTGCCCGGTACAGCGCGGTCTGCAATGTACAGTTCATTATGGGGTTATTACAGTCTCTGCCCGGTACAGCGCGGTCTGCAATGTGTAGTTCATTATGGGGTTATTACAGTCTCTGCCCGGTACAGCGCGGTCTGCAATGTATAGTTCACAAACTAGCAGGCACTTAGCGACTGCAATCCAAGCGGAGAGTCTCTGCTCTGTTCTTGTAACTGCCAATGCCACCTGGCTATTTCCAGCGCTGCTCAAACATTGAAAGCCGTTTTGCATTGTTAGTCTCAGACTGCCGGAAACCCAGCTACGTGTTAGAACAATTATTTTGGGGCTGATGAATGCACTCACAGTGCGAGCTCACTGCTGTCTCTGGAAGTGTAGGCTGATTTCCTGGAGGTGGGATTGTGCTGGTGGAGGAGGGACAGGGGCTGGATTCTCTGCAGTATGGGCTAACATGACTACACTATCAGGCACTTGGAACTTTGTTTATGTCTGATAGATCTTACTCTGCTGGACTGCAGTTTCCACCACAGCGGTGCGCGCACACACACACACACAAGCGTATACGCGCACACCTGCTGCTAAAACCAAAGTTCAGAAATACTGCTCGAACTCTGTCTGTAAATTATTTAACATGGCAAGTGATCCATTATCAAATTGGTTTGAGAAATTTAAAAAAAAATACATAAAAGCTAGTTATTTTTTTCTATCAGCTTCTTCCAACTTTTAAAAACTAAGAAGCATTTCTTTATATTTTTTTTATTTTTTATTTACTATAATCTTACAATGGAATCAGGAGTCAATGATGGCCTCGGACTTCAAGACAAAGCCACAGTCATTCCCCAAGTTTAAAATGAAGTGCACTGCCAGCCATGATGCTCTGGTTTCTCTGTCTGTAGCCAGCAGCATTATTCTAGCTTACCAGCTACAGTTATTTACCTGCACGTCTGCAATCTGCATATCATTTCACAGTAAAACACATTTCTTAATGTGATACCCTGTTAAAAACCTCCAGAACATGGATCCAACACCAAACCAGCAGAGGGCTTAAAATCCAGAACAGTATGTGTATTGCCACAGAATCTGATTAAACGCAACAATGTCTTTCTTTTAACATGTAAAAATTCACTCTCTTGTACTTCACTGCCTTACACTACAGATACAAAACACTGAAAACAAAGTACTGCATAAAAAAAAAAAAATCTTCAAACAGAGTGAGCGGCACTGACAGAGCCTTCTCTCTCCTTCACTCACACACACACACACACGCACGCGTCTCGCTGTTAGGAGCAGAGCTGCCACAGACTTTAGAACAGAAAGCCAGCTTGGCACACTCATTGCAGGCTTCCCATGCATTTACAAAAACCTTAACAAAACCCTGCAACAACAGGACTCAGAGTATCAGATTTACACAAATCAGTACATCAGCCACGCTTACACATTTGTGCCGGAATCAAGCAAAGAAAGTAAAACTTTACATTTCCGCAACTGTGTGATTCAACTCAGCACTGCGAACCATTTAATGAAGCCACTCGGACGTCTCACTTGTAGCTATAGCATTACAAATCTAATACATAAACATGTTCTATAGGGCAGATAGCAGATTTATCTACTGCAGTTTTAAATGTGGCACCCTTACAACAAATTTCAATTCTCACAGCGCTTTCAAAACCTACATTAATCCCCTCCAGCCCCTGAGCAGGACTGCACACTTCAGGTGCCTCCAGAGAGCATCCCCCCTCTCCCAAACGCTCTCTAGCACGACACGAGAGCACAAGCAGCAGCTAAAAAGGAGCTTTCATCACGGCTAATCACAGCAGCTCTGCAACGCTGCAATCAACCAGCAGCGCTGCTGTCCACAGAGCTCCTTGTGTCTCCTTCTGCACAGACGCTGTGGGACTGGGAGGGCGAGGGTGTGTGATCTTCACACTGACATCCAGAGGGGTGAGGTGGGGGCTAGCGACGCTGCTGTTGGAACACAGTGCATCCATCGCTGGTGTAACACTGAGCACTTCACACAGGGAATGTCCAGGAGACTGTCTGCAGGGGGCGTGCAGGGTCACCGGAGGGGGTTAGTCTCGTAAGCAAACCTAACGCAACAACCAAATACAAACTGTATTGAATTCAATTAAGAATTCACTGTTACTCTACCAAGCCAGTAACAAGTGTCGACTTTCATAGAGATTTAATCCAATAAACATTTTGTTAAAGAAATTACGATCTGCCCAGTGGTGCTTTTAAATAAAATGATAAAAAAAACGCTAATTGTGAAAATGCACACATGGACTTGTGATATAAAGAGATGAATTACATCAAATACAATATTGTGTGCTGCCTCTGACAGGTCTGTGTTAGTTATTCTGTGAGAATGGGTTACCGCTGCAGCCACCAACAAAGCCTACACTATGAGACCCCACACCAAACACCACAGCCAGGGACACCTGTGCTCTCATGACAGCACTGACCACTCATCTTTTAGGCGTTTGAAACAAACAAATTAATCGACTGAATTGTGGAAGTGTGTCTCTGCTGAACGTTCCAGTGCGGACAACAAAATAATTTGACATCTCTGGTAAGTAACTAACCCCTACAGCCCAGTCCAGCTCTCTAGCTGTCACAGCACTGCCTCTGAGCTGTGTAATCTGAAAACGGGTCCCCTACAGCCCAGTGCAGCTCTCTAGCTGTCACAGCACTCCCTTTGAGCTGTGTAATCTGAAAACGGGTCCCTTACAGCCCAGTCCAGCTCTCTAGCTGTCACACCACTGCCTCTGAGCTGTGTAATCTGAAAACGGGTCCCCTACAGCCCAGTCCAGCTCTCTAGCTGTCACGGCACTGCCTCTGAGCTGTGTAATCTGAAAACGGGACCCCTACAGCCCAGTCCAGCTCTCTAGCTGTCAAGGCACTCCCTTTGAGCTGTGTAATCTGAAAACGGGTCCCCTACAGCCCAGTCCAGCTCTCTAGCTGTCACAGCACTGCCTCTGAGCTGTGTAATCTGAAAACGGGTCCCCTACAGCCCAGTCCAGCTCTCTAGCTGTCACAGCACTGCCTCTGAGCTGTGTAATCTGGAAACGGGACCCCTACAGCCCAGTCCAGCTCTCTAGCTGTCACGGCACTCCCTTTGAGCTGTGTAATCTGAAAACGGGTCCCCTACAGCCCAGTCCAGCTCTCTAGCTGTCACAGCACTGCCTCTGAGCTGTGTAATCTGAAAACGGGTCCCCTACAGCCCAGTCCAGCTCTCTAGCTGTCACAGCACTGCCTCTGAGCTGTGTAATCTGGCAATGAAGTCTCCCAAGGCTGGATGCAGTTGTTTGTTTGTTTGTTTTTTCTTTTGTTTAGTTGGAGGGTTAATAAATTCCCTTTTGTTGTTTTTCAAAGAAGTTGCATTTTTACCAGTAGGTTTTGGTACAGCATCATCACCCCAAAAAAAAAAATACGTAAATGAAATAAAGAAAGAAAGAAATAAAAGACCCACCCGTGTTAAACCTGCAATGTATTCTACCTAAACCAAGTCAACTAATGACCTGCAAACTCGGCTACTATCCTTTTTTAAACAAAGGTCATTAGCTTGTATACGGAGACAGCGATGCGATTAACCCTTTCTTAGGCGTTTCCTCCGGACGGGAATGCTGTTCCTCCAATATCCTGGCTCTCGTGTTTTCTGCAGCAGTCTCTCCCACTCACGCACAGGCAAACCCACAGCGCTGTGAACGCGTACAGTCTCTGAGGGGGCGGGACCCCGCTGTTTTAAATAGACCAGACGATATAAGGAGAAAAAAACATTAGTAAAACGGGGTCTTGTTAAACCAGCTACAGCGGGTTTATATCGTGCTGATGTGTTCAATAGCATTTATTATTTGTGAAACGCTGCAGTGATAGACCCACGTACACAGGCAGGGGTGTGGAGACCCAAACGGATTCAATTACCACAACATCAGCCCCGGGGCCGCCATTTTTACAGCACTTTCCTGGGGACAAAAGTAAAATTGTACTACCATCAGGGATCGCTCGCATTAAAACAATCCTAACGGGGCTTTTACTGTGCCACTACATACACGCAAGCGACTTACCGATAAAAAAAAACAAGCTACTAGTGTAACTGTAAAAACAGTAGCACGATCACGGAGCTGCTTTTCACAATAACACAGCAAGAAGAAACTAGCAATCGACACAAACTGGTAATCATGTATTCATGAAATCCAAGGACCGCGACTGCTGCTTTCTTGCGGCGAGTGAAAACAGGAGTTAACTGCTATTAAAATCCGGCGGTGGTTTCATTTTGTATACAAAGATATCTGTCCATTTTAAGCCAGTTGTACCAATTCCCAATGATGTGGCTGTATGTACAGCCTCCATATACACACAGACACACAGACACACACACAGACACACACACACACACACACACACACACACACACACACACACACACACACACACACACACACACACACAGACACACACACACACACACAGACACACACTCACTCACACAGACACACACTCACTCACACACACACACACTCACTCACTCACACACACACACACACAGACACACTCACACACACACACACACACACACACACTCACACACACACACACACACACAGTGTTCAGTGCAATGTGCCTGTCTCCCCTCCCCCACGTTTGCAGCACTAGAGCTTATCCAAATACGTTTTCCGTACTAGCGAGAAGGGCTCCCGAGAAAAGCCTTTGTAAATAAAGATAATTAAAAGCGAATCAGCCATTTTGTCCAACATACTGCCATTTATTATTATATAAAGTACGTATAAAATAATGCTGAACCCGTTTTTTCTTAAATAAATAAAGTTGGCACTGAAACAACGTTAATACAATGTTAAACTGGTAAATGAAAGTGTTCCGAAACAGTCTGGTGTACTGTGCTGTACATGAGCTGACGGTTTGGGCTGATAATATATCTATCTGTCTATCTGTCTATCTATCTATCTATCTATCTACACACACACACACACACCAACATGTTTCTGTCACAATGGTTTATTGCACGCACAATTTATGATTGTAAATATTCTCATTCCTCAAAACTTTACGTGAAACAAAAGCTTATTCTGACATATTTAAAAACAATCATGACCTTACACTGCCAGGGGCTGTAAAACGCCAGCAGCCTAGAAGTATTTGTTTCTGTATGTTTTTATGAAGTCAGACCAAGCGCCACAAACTCGCCATATTGATCCACCACAGCATCACAGTCCCTGTCATCAGCAGAAAGCACCCGATCCGCCTCGGCTTGAAAACAAACACGGACGCGTACGAAGCGGCGCAGCGCCTCTCCCTCAGCAGAAAGCACCCGATCCGCCTCGGCTTGAAACACGGACGCGTACGAAGCGGCGCAGCGCCTCTCCCTCAGCAGAAAGCACCCGATCCGCCTCGGCTTGAAAACAAACACGGACGCGTACGAAGCGGCGCAGCGCCTCTCCCTCAGCAGAAAGCACCCGATCCGCCTCGGCTTGAAACACGGACGCGTACGAAGCGGCGCAGCGCCTCTCCCTCAGCAGAAAGCACCCGATCCGCCTCGGCTTGAAAACAAACACGGACGCGTACGAAGCGGCGCAGCGCCTCTCCCTCAGCAGAAAGCACCCGATCCGCCTCGGCTTGAAAACAAACACGGACGCGTACGAAGCGGCGCAGCGCCTCTCCCTCAGCAGAAAGCACCCGATCCGCCTCGGCTTGAAACACGGACGCGTACGAAGCGGCGCAGCGCCTCTCCCTCAGCAGAAAGCACCCGATCCGCCTCGGCTTGAAACACGGACGCGTACGAAGCGGCGCAGCGCCTCTCCCTCAGCAGAAAGCACCCGATCCGCCTCGGCTTGAAACACGGACGCGTACGAAGCGGCGCACCGCCGCACAGAAACACCAGCGATCACAGCGAGCTTACAACGAAACGCCCGGGGCTGCGGACACCCACAACCCGCTGTGTCTTTCAGAGGCATACAAGCTGATGCCAGCAAGTAAATATCTTACCTTAAATGTCCACAAGAGATAATGTCAACAAAACAGGGGAGACGGGAAAACCCGCCGCCTGAGCCTCAGAGCAAAACACAAGAGCCCGTCCACTGCGGCTTTCACTAAACAAAGAGGAAACCGGGAAACCGCGGCGCAGACCTCCCCGGCTCGGACAGCTGCTGCTGCGCTTCAACCCGAGCCCGCTGCGAGTTGATTTTCTGCGGAGAAACGTCTTCTCCCTCTTTCTTTCTGTTTGCTCTCTCGCCCCGTGTTATCACAGATTCTCCTCTCCTACCGCTTTGCAAAAATGGCGGCTCAGGCAGCACTGACGTGGCCCCGCCCCCTTGCACGGCCCCGCCCCCACACCCCGCGGGGTCACACACCCACGACCGCAGGGGCGCCGGCGGCGAGCCGCCAAGCGCGCCCCCGCGTTGCTGTGCGAGCACACGCGCGGTTTGGTAACGCTGCTGTTTTCCCCAGTGCTAAATAAAACCACGCCATATTTGTGAGGGGTAAGTTGGTAACACACGTACAAACCAACATAACAAGCAATAAAACATGTTTACAGTCAATGGGGGTGCCATTATGAGGGGTTATAGTCTTTCTTAGGTGACACTTCCTCCATAACACAAGGAAAAGATTAGCAGGAGCATTGCATTCTGCTTCCCCGTGCTGCTTTCCCATTAATATAACCGCGAGTTCCCTCGTTCCTCTAACAGTCTCGGGTGCACTAACGACCTCAGTTTTCATTCAAGTTCAGTTCTGCATCAACAAATCTACCTGCCCCATGAGTGTAGTGGCTCCTATTGGGCAGCCGTGCTGTCAGTCTTAGATGTGATGGCCCTGATTGGTTGGTCATTGCACACAGCTGGTTTGTTAGTACAGTACTTGCCAGGTTTTTTAGATAATTCAAAGATGTACTTTTGTTAGGTATATAAAGTCAAACTTGTATAAAAACATGGCAAATGACTGATTGGCAGGGCATGCGAATAACGTCGGTAGATTGCGTAATCTTCTACCCTGCGCTGCGGACTCCCCTCCCCCACGGCCCAGGGGTTTCCCAGCCCCGACTGCAGGCTGCGCTGCGCATGCGCTTTACAACATAGACGGTCTGTGGCCGGTGCTCCGTGTCGAGTGAGGCAGAGGAGACATTTTGGAAGAAAAAAAAAGGGGGGGGGATGCAGTCTTTGGAATAGAAACTGCCCGCCTGAAACAAACAAAAAAAAAACACCTTCAATCGAAATATTGGATCTTCTTCGTTTAGGCTTGATAAGGTGAAACATTGTGAATACGTAATACGTGTTTTTGTTTAATGTTTTAAAATGTGTGTACGTATGCGTTCACATAGAGCAAGATTGGCGTTTGTTTTTGTTCTGTGAGGTCAGTAGTTCGCGTCGGTATTTAAAAGCTTGAATTTTAAAGAGGTTTCTTTTTCTGTAATGTACGCTTTCTGTATTTCGTGAAATGGCGCTGCGTCCACACCCTCTCTCTGTTGCTTTTAAGATTGACAACTAATCTATCCAATGAAAAACGTCATGCCAGTTTCAGGGCAAGATAATTGGCTGCCGATGACATCATGGCGTAGAGAATGTGGGCGGGCTGTGAGCTGCAAGGGGACAGCGGCGCGAGCGGAGGTGCGGGCGCCATTAGATGGAAGAGTGTATGGGAGTGAGGCGGCACGGGGGTTCTTATTTTTTACATACAAATATATGGAAAATGTAGCGAAACAAATGTATATATTTAACGTAACTTTCCATTAGTGTACTTTTATATCGCCAAAACGGGATGGCGTATCTTGAATGTACTCGAGTCGCTGTTTCGGAGACGGAGAGGCTGTTGTACAAGATGGCGCCGGAGGCTCCCTGTGGGGTTCGCCGAGAGCGAGCAGCGCGGGGGCGAGACCCGGCGCGCTCCCTGCACCGAGCGCGGCCACGAGGCGATGTAATAGACAGGAGGCTAAACGACATGGCTTTTCTAACGGTGCTTTTAACGCATTTCTCTTATAAAACAACGGATTTCAGTGACTCGAGTATTTGCTACTGAAGTATACGATTGCATTGCAGGCTATTTCTACTGAGGGGAGGGACGGTGGGTGGGGGCGATTGGTACGCTGCAGTAAGGTACTCTTTTAGACATTTGATTAACCTGTCACTCCGGTTCTCGACAACGTGGTATGTTTACTGCATACGCCATTTTGTTGGACTACAATGTCTGTGGCAGAGGGGCTTGTTTAAAAAATAAATAAAAGCTTTAGAAAAGGATTCTATTTGCAATTGTGACAATTGGCTTCGAACAGTGCTGAAATAATGCCTGTTATGTGGTATTCGCCTATTTATTTATTTACTTACAACATGCTGTAACTTTAAGGTTATTAGGTGAAGTGCAGTTTAAAAGCGAAGTCAGCGCCATGCATCGTGAGAGCTGTAGCACAGACTCTTAACTGCACTTAAACACCACTCTTCTGGTACCTTCCCTGTTGCGCATGTGCACTAATCATGCCATTGCCCTGCGCTGCAGGCAAGAATGGTGTCCTGGCCAGAACTGTCGAACCAGCCAACTTTAAAACAGCGTTGTGACTGAGCTGCAGTGCAGGCTGAGTGGCTTTGTGTTGTGACTGAGAGCTGCAGTGCAGGCTGAGTGGCTTTGTGTTGTGACTGTGAGCTGCAGTGCAGGCTGAGTGGCTTTGTGTTGTGACTGTGAGCTGCAGTGCAAGCTGAGTGGCTTTGTGTTGTGACTGAGCTGCAGTGCAGGCTGAGTGGCTTTGTGTTGTGACTGTGAGCTGCAGTGCAGGCTGAGTGGCTTTGTGTTGTGACTGTGAGCTGCAGTGCAGGCTGAGTGGCTTTGTGTTGTGACTGAGCTGCAGTGCAGGCTGAGTGGCTTTGTGTTGTGACTGTGCTGCAGTGCAGGCTGAGTGGCTTTGTGTTGTGACTGTGAGCTGCAGTGCAGGCTGAGTGGCTTTGTGTTGTGACTGTGAGCTGCAGTGCAAGCTGAGTGGCTTTGTGTTGTGACTGTGAGCTGCAGTGCAGGCTGAGTGGCTTTGTGTTGTGATTGTGAGCTGCAGTGCAAGCTGAGTGGCTTTGTGTTGTGACTGTGAGCTGCAGTGCAAGCTGAGTGGCTTTGTGTTGTGACTGTGAGCTGCAGTGCAAGCTGAGTGGCTTTGTGTTGTGACTGTGAGCTGCAGTGCAAGCTGAGTGGCTTTGTGTTGTGACTGAGCTGCAGTGCAAGCTGAGTGGCTTTGTGTTGTGACTGTGAGCTGCAGTGCAGGCTGAGTGGCTTTGTGTTGTGACTGTGAGCTGCAGTGCAGGCTGAGTGGCTTTGTGTTGTGACTGTGAGCTGCAGTGCAAGCTGAGTGGCTTTGTGTTGTGACTGTGAGCTGCAGTGCAAGCTGAGTGGCTTTGTGTTGTGACTGTGAGCTGCAGTGCAAGCTGAGTGGCTTTGTGTTGTGACTGTGAGCTGCAGTGCAGGCTGAGTGGCTTTGTGTTGTGACTGTGAGCTGCAGTGCAAGCTGAGTGGCTTTGTGTTGTGACTGTGAGCTGCAGTGCAGGCTGAGTGGCTTTGTGTTGTGATTGTGAGCTGCAGTGCAAGCTGAGTGGCTTTGTGTTGTGACTGTGAGCTGCAGTGCAAGCTGAGTGGCTTTGTGTTGTGACTGTGAGCTGCAGTGCAAGCTGAGTGGCTTTGTGTTGTGACTGTGAGCTGCAGTGCAGGCTGAGTGGCTTTGTGTTGTGATTGTGAGCTGCAGTGCAGGCTGAATGGCTTTGCTTTGGGTTAAAACCTGGAAGTTGTTCTCTGTGTTTTGGTGACTTTTCTAATGTTTTTATTTTACATTTGTACCTCAGAATGGCAAAGTATTCAGTTTAAGAATGTAGGCTCTTTCTGTCCTTGAGAGGTTATCCTGTATTGGTTTCAAGTGCATTTGCAGTTCTGCTCAGCCCTGATAGACTGCAGTGAAGCTCTGTGTGTAGCTGCTTGTATTGAATGTCATACCCCCTATGCTCAGTTTCCTCATTTTAGAAGATGCAGACATTCATTTGAATGGTATTTATTTTATCTTTTGGAATTGTTTAAGGCTGGGGCGATGCCTCATTTTTCACTATCGATATCGTTCTCAAAAAGATGCTTCAATTTATCAACATTATGAAAACAAAAAACCGCAGTGTGGAGCTGCGGATTACTGTGCAACATTGCTAGTAGTGCTTTAAAAACTGTTCTGCATATTCCATTGATTACATCTGTTTATGCATATGGTAATTACAAAATGTGTCATTTGTTTATTACCTTATTCATGTTGATTTGTACAATTTGGGGAGTCAAAGCAAAATCCAATAAAAATAATTTGTTTAAATCTATAGCAACGTAACAGCCAATCAAGAGAAAAATGAGTGATCGCTATCCCCAACAGGTTAGCATCAGTCCAGGGTGTATATTTGAATTGTTACAGAACATGATGGTGTCCACATTTTGTTTTAATGTAAGCGATGACTGGCACTTGCTTACAATCTGCCCAGCATTACTGAATGCCTGCTCACTAGGGACTGGCGCTGCCAGGATGTTTCATACTTTTGACCAAAAATAGAACTTTTGGAACAATCTTGGTTGTTTTTCTTCATTTTTACTCGCGGGAGCTCAATCGCATGCAGATTCAGGGAGTCACACCAGAGGAGAGCAGAGAAGCTCTGCGCTTAATGCAAAAAATAAGTGCAGATTCCAAATTAATTAAACTTAGCTTAAACCCTTTACACAAAAAAGATACATAGGCTTGACTAGCAGTAGTTAAATGATAAATTAATGCCTTAAAATGATTACATTTCATTCACAGACACGACCGCCAATGAGCTCCTCCTTTCTTGGTGCACTAGTGCTTTGTTTTCAGTGTGTAGATTGTATGCCAAGTGAGTCAAGGTTGTTGGCAACAAGCTGGCTAATTGGGAGGCACCATAGCTGCTGCAGGAGGAGATGCAGGCTGCTGGATTGGCTTGAGAGAGCCTAGATCTCACCACCTGTGCCAGTCGCACAGTGGGGGCTCATTAGGACTGGTGTGCCTTGGTACAGGGGCCCCAGGCTGTCTGCTGCAGTGCACTGAGCTGCTCACACAGCAGGATGTGTCCCAGCTGCCCTGCATTATTGTTTGTCACAGGAAGAGCTGCATACTACTGACTGCCCCATGAAACCACCATTACATTACAAAGAAATGTGGGAAGGGTTAGGTAAAACTTGTATTTCTCCAGACAGCTTTCTGGTCTTGTATAATACTAAGACAGTACCAACAGTTGTGACTTCTGCAATGTAAAAGGAAACACATGCCCAGTCTTCCCATTGTTGTGTGTGGGTCAGGCTGAAAGGATGTCTCATACTGTTTATATGGGAGGAGCTTGAGTCATGGCTTTTGGACTCTTGTAATTTTCAGTAAAACAACCTGTAAAGGTTTTAGTACATTTGAAGGGAGTAACAAGTTATAAAAGGCTGTCTTTTTCAGGTATATTAAAAATTATAAGGTGGAGATCTCTCTCCTAAACCAAAAAAAGAACTTCAGACTCTTGTCAACATGTTACTGCGTATATCATTTATTAAAATAAGCCCCTGATCCTGGAACTGTTCAAAGTAACCCAATTGCTGGCACCCAGCCCATAAAGCAGGCAAGGGGGTTAGACTGTGGCCACTGCTGGTAGGTGATGAGGTGTGAGTGGAACACAAGCCTTGTATTGTACAAGTTGCTTCATGTTTGGTTGCAGTGCATCATTGCCTGTAAAACTTGCTGTGATGGTAGCATTGCTAATCACCGAAATAATCGAGTCCCGTCCCTGACTGTGCAGCCGAAGCCTTTGCTGGTGTAATAGCAACGATTGGAGTTGAGCACAGTTTGTTTTCATCTGTATATTGTAGTCTTTCAAAAGTACATATAGTACTGTGTATAATAAACACAACACCATCTTAAAAGAGCATTGCAGTCCTATTCCAGATCCACGATGAGATAGGAGGAAAGTCCGCGCCCTGTATACTCGGTATGGAAATGCACTCCACACAGTATTGTTAATGCAGTATTTCTCTAAATGAGTAGAATGGAGTGGTTCTAGTGCTGATTTGGAATGAAGTAGATGTAATGCTGCAGAGTCTTAACTAAGCGTTTAACAGTGAGGTACTAAATTTAGGAGATTAAGAACTTCCCTGTGCGCTGGAAGCTGCCACGTTTGTTCAATAAAGGGTACTACTGGAAGAAAACCAATGCTGTTCCTGCAATTAAAACACTTGGGTATAATGTGATGATTGAACAATTGTTATCTCACAGTAGCTGGTGTGTTGAAAGGGAGTTTCCAGCAGGCTGAAGTGCTTTTACTGCTGAGATTCAATTCAGCTGTGAAATGGCAAGATTATTTTAAGGCTTTAAATAACTTGGAATGGTGGAGATTAACAAACAAGGTTTTGTAAGCAGCTTTTTATAAAAGGAAGCTAATCATACCCACAAAGGTTTTATAGTTCATTATCCTACCTGGACAGCTACAGCACATAACAGAGGCTTGTGATGAGCCGTGGGTTAGGAAGCGATTTCCTGCATGTAAGCGAGTGCATCTCACAGTGGGGCTGTACGCTGTGTGTGTGTGTGTGTGTGTATATATATATATATATATACGTGTGCGTGCGTGCGTGTGTGTATGTCTGTCACACACACGCAGTCTGAATTACACCAAGAGAACCACTGACTGAAACTTTGATTTTATTAGAGCAGGTTCCTATCTCTGAAGCGCTCTCCAGACGGATGGACGCTGGATGTTGACAGTTTTGCAGCTGCGTGCTGGTGGTACACTGAAATCAAAGGTGTAATTCCAATCTTGTACTGATTCAGTGTAGCTTCCATCCAGGTGAATAACCAATATGAATCTGTCATCACTTTGTTACAGCAGTGTAAAGGTGAGACTGGCAAAGCACTGTAGTGCCTGCTTGTTCCACATCAAGTAAAGAGTACCGCATGAAGCATCCCATTCACCAAGCTGGGGTTGCAACATGAGAACGTGCAAGCTATAAAAATATACTGAATTAAAAATGAAACCCTGTGTCGTGAATCTCTTCTGGACTGTTGATCCAAGAAAACACTGGCACCATGACCTTTGTAAAATGTCTTGCTATGAACTGAAACGCCTCAAAGATTACTGATAGGAGCCCAGTTGTTGCTAAGCTGGTCTGCAGATCCTAATGCTCTGTGCTGGACAGCGTTTCCCTTGGTTACCTGCTTGTTTGATTGCCTCATACAGCTGCAGGTGAGGGTGCATTGAGAGCCTTCAAAAGGTAAACTAGTAAGTGACACTGCAGAGTTTTATAAATGCTGTTTTCAGACATGCCAGACATCTCGTCTGGGCAGCCCCGTTGCTGAGTCCAGGAATACACTCCGTTGCAGTGGGATTCAGCTACTGGTTATCTGGGGAAAAGCAGTACTGTAATGTGTCTCCCGATTCCTGGTCCTGAGTTGCACTACAGACTCAGCCCACCTCCCCCCATACGCACGCATACAAACACTAACGACTCAACCTTGCCTCACGGTCACGTCCCTCCCTGCTTTTTACTATTATTTGTAACAGACAATGCGTTTACAGATCGGATTGTTTGTAACAGACGATGCGTTTACAGATCGGGTTGTTTGTAACAGACGATGCGTTTACAGATCGGGTTGTTTGTAACAGACGATGCGTTTACAGATCGGGTTGTTTGTAACAGACGATGAGTTTACAGATCGGGTTGTTTGTAACAGACGATGCGTTTACAGATCGGGTTGTTTGTAACAGACGATGCGTTTACAGATCGGGTTGTTTGTAACAGACGATGCGTTTACAGATCGGGTTTTTTGTAACAGACGGATGTGTTTACAGATCGGGTTGTTTGTAACTGGTAACGTTTCACACAGAATGCCAATACAGATCGGATTTATAACATAGTATCTTAAGGCAATCAATACTCTCGTATGAGATGCAACATTTATATATTTTGCTTTAGTGTACATCTAACATTAACACTGCAGCCCGAGCCCCGCACTTTGCATGCAGTAACATTAATTAAATAAGCCATCAATCGCAGACTAATGTAGCCATGAACGGAAAGCCCAAGCTTGTGTATAAGACCTGCCTGCACACACATTGTACTTCCCCCTGCATTACATGAGAGGGACCTTTCAACATCCACCGGGGCACTGCATGTTATTAATGGCGGTAACGCTTTCATTTGCACTGTTAATGATTAAAAGTTAAAAGAATACATTGGAAGCAGTTAACCAACCTACCTGCGCATTGATACAATGAACACTGAAGCAACAGCGGGGATGTACGTGTCACGTCACAGCCATCCGTCTATCTGTCTGTCTGTCTGTCCGACAGCCTCCTTTCCTCAGCTGAGTATCGCGTTTTTATAGACGCACTGCACAGAGCCGGACACGGGCTCTGATTTCTAACTAATCGACCCACAGCGTGCTGTTACAGATTACTGCAGAGCTCGGAACATCGTGTCGTTTCAGGTCCTGTTCGGCAAACACATTTCCTGCTTGCATGCTTAAATCACTAACCCTGACGTGTCACAAACCTGAATGCTGTGACTGACAGCACAGAGGGGATGATTTCACGGGTTACAATCCCTTTATAAACAGAAACACTGCAGCGCCGCTGCCACGGGCTCTGTGTTGCACAGTGGCCGAATTGCAGGACGCCTTTCTAACAGTCTGTTTCGTGTCCTGCGCGTCACGTCTTGTAAATCGCTTTGATTATGGCTTGTTGATTGGAGATCCAGCGCCGAACAAAACAGGAAACCGCACAAAATAACTGAAGCCTCTCCTCAGCGACATTAAAGCGCTTCCTGTTGTTCTGCGGCACCTTCAACCACCTCTTCCGCTCCATTGTATCATGATGACTGTGAAGATGATACACAGCGGCGCCTAGTGCACAGAGGCGGCATTACAGTGCGAGTGAGCACACCGCTCTCTAGAGCATTCTTCACTCAGCGGCGTGGGTGAGACAGGGCTGCAGTCTGAGCCCAGCACTGTTCAACGTCTACACCAGTGGACTGGCCACAGTGTCGGAGCAGTCTGCAGCCCCTGGCTTCTGTCTACATGACACTGAAATTAAATTTCTGCACTATGCAGGTGATCTGGTCCTGTTGTCGCCCACAGAACATGGGCAACAGCACAGCCTGGCACTGCTGGAACACTACTGCCAGACCTGGGCCCTGGCAGTAAATCTGCACAGGTCTGAAATTATGAATCATATCTGGGGCCCACTTCACCCTGGGGAACAACACCCTGGAGCACTGCTCCATTTATACATACCTGCGGCTCACTTCACCCTGGGGAACAACACCCTGGAGCACTGCTCCATTTATACATACCTGCGCCTCACTTCACCCTGGGGAGTAACACCCTGGAGCACTGCTCCATTTATACATACCTGCGCCTCACTTCACCCTGGGGAGTAACACCCTGGAGCACTGCTCCATTTATACATACCTGCGGCTCACTTCACCCTGGGGAACAACACCCTGGAGCACTGCTCCATTTATACATACCTGCGGCTCACTTCACCCTGGGGAACAACACCCTGGAGCACTGCTCCATTTATACATACCTGCGGCTCACTTCACCCTGGGGAACAACACCCTGGAGCACTGCTCCATTTATACATACCTGCGGCTCACTTCACCCTGGGGAACAACACCCTGGAGCACTGCTCCATTTATACATACCTGCGGCTCACTTCACCCTGGGGAACAACACCCTGGAGCACTGCTCCATTTATACATACCTGCGGCTCACTTCACCCTGGGGAACAACACCCTGGAGCACTGCTCCATTTATACATACCTGCGGCTCACTTCACCCTGGGGAACAACACCCTGGAGCACTGCTCCATTTATACATACCTGCGGCTCACTTCACCCTGGGGAACAACACCCTGGAGCACTGCTCCATTTATACATACCTGCGGCTCACTTCACCCTGGGGAACAACACCCTGGAGCACTGCTCCATTTATACATACCTGCGGCTCACTTCACCCTGGGGAACAACACCCTGGAGCACTGCTCCATTTATACATACCTGCGGCTCACTTCACCCTGGGGAACAACACCCTGGAGCACTGCTCCATTTATACATACCTGCGGCTCACTTCACCCTGGGGAACAACACCCTGGAGCACTGCTCCATTTATACATACCTGCGGCTCACTTCACCCTGGGGAACAACACCCTGGAGCACTGCTCCATTTATACATACCTGCGGCTCACTTCACCCTGGGGAACAACACCCTGGAGCACTGCTCCATTTATACATACCTGCGGCTCACTTCACCCTGGGGAACAACACCCTGGAGCACTGCTCCATTTATACATACCTGCGGCTCACTTCACCCTGGGGAACAACACCCTGGAGCACTGCTCCATTTATACATACCTGCGGCTCACTTCACCCTGGGGAACAACACCCTGGAGCACTGCTCCATTTATACATACCTGCGGCTCACTTCACCCTGGGGAACAACACCCTGGAGCACTGCTCCATTTATACATACCTGCGGCTCACTTCACCCTGGGGAACAACACCCTGGAGCACTGCTCCATTTATACATACCTGCGGCTCACTTCACCCTGGGGAACAACACCCTGGAGCACTGCTCCATTTATACATACCTGCGGCTCACTTCACCCTGGGGAACAACACCCTGGAGCACTGCTCCATTTATACATACCTGCGGCTCACTTCACCCTGGGGAACAACACCCTGGAGCACTGCTCCATTTATACATACCTGCGGCTCACTTCACCCTGGGGAACAACACCCTGGAGCACTGCTCCATTTATACATACCTGCGGCTCACTTCACCCTGGGGAGTAACACCCTGGAGCACTGCTCCATTTATACATACCTGCGGCTCACTTCACCCTGGGGAACAACACCCTGGAGCACTGCTCCATTTATACATACCTGCGGCTCACTTCACCCTGGGGAGTAACACCCTGGAGCACTGCTCCATTTATACATACCTGCGGCTCACTTCACCCTGGGGAACAACACCCTGGAGCACTGCTCCATTTATACATACCTGCGGCTCACTTCACCCTGGGGAACAACACCCTGGAGCACTGCTCCATTTATACATACCTGCGGCTCACTTCACCCTGGGGAACAACACCCTGGAGCACTGCTCCATTTATACATACCTGCGGCTCACTTCACCCTGGGGAACAACACCCTGGAGCACTGCTCCATTTATACATACCTGCGGCTCACTTCACCCTGGGGAACAACACCCTGGAGCACTGCTCCATTTATACATACCTGCGGCTCACTTCACCCTGGGGAACAACACCCTGGAGCACTGCTCCATTTATACATACCTGCGGCTCACTTCACCCTGGGGAACAACACCCTGGAGCACTGCTCCATTTATACATACCTGCGGCTCACTTCACCCTGGGGAACAACACCCTGGAGCACTGCTCCATTTATACATACCTGCGGCTCACTTCACCCTGGGGAACAACACCCTGGAGCACTGCTCCATTTATACATACCTGCGGCTCACTTCACCCTGGGGAACAACACCCTGGAGCACTGCTCCATTTATACATACCTGCGGCTCACTTCACCCTGGGGAACAACACCCTGGAGCACTGCTCCATTTATACATACCTGCGGCTCACTTCACCCTGGGGAACAACACCCTGGAGCACTGCTCCATTTATACATACCTGCGGCTCACTTCACCCTGGGGAACAACACCCTGGAGCACTGCTCCATTTATACATACCTGCGGCTCACTTCACCCTGGGGAACAACACCCTGGAGCACTGCTCCATTTATACATACCTGCGGCTCACTTCACCCTGGGGAACAACACCCTGGAGCACTGCTCCATTTATACATACCTGCGGCTCACTTCACCCTGGGGAGTAACACCCTGGAGCACTGCTCCATTTATACATACCTGCGGCTCACTTCACCCTGGGGAACAACACCCTGGAGCACTGCTCCATTTATACATACCTGCGGCTCACTTCACCCTGGGGAACAACACCCTGGAGCACTGCTCCATTTATACATACCTGCGGCTCACTTCACCCTGGGGAACAACACCCTGGAGCACTGCTCCATTTATACATACCTGCGGCTCACTTCACCCTGGGGAACAACACCCTGGAGCACTGCTCCATTTATACATACCTGCGGCTCACTTCACCCTGGGGAACAACACCCTGGAGCACTGCTCCATTTATACATACCTGCGGCTCACTTCACCCTGGGGAACAACACCCTGGAGCACTGCTCCATTTATACATACCTGCGGCTCACTTCACCCTGGGGAACAACACCCTGGAGCACTGCTCCATTTATACATACCTGCGGCTCACTTCACCCTGGGGAACAACACCCTGGAGCACTGCTCCATTTATACATACCTGCGGCTCACTTCACCCTGGGGAACAACACCCTGGAGCACTGCTCCATTTATACATACCTGCGGCTCACTTCACCCTGGGGAACAACACCCTGGAGCACTGCTCCATTTATACATACCTGCGGCTCACTTCACCCTGGGGAACAACACCCTGGAGCACTGCTCCATTTATACATACCTGCGGCTCACTTCACCCTGGGGAACAACACCCTGGAGCACTGCTCCATTTATACATACCTGCGGCTCACTTCACCCTGGGGAACAACACCCTGGAGCACTGCTCCATTTATACATACCTGCGGCTCACTTCACCCTGGGGAACAACACCCTGGAGCACTGCTCCATTTATACATACCTGCGGCTCACTTCACCCTGGGGAACAACACCCTGGAGCACTGCTCCATTTATACATACCTGCGGCTCACTTCACCCTGGGGAACAACACCCTGGAGCACTGCTCCATTTATACATACCTGCGGCTCACTTCACCCTGGGGAACAACACCCTGGAGCACTGCTCCATTTATACATACCTGCGGCTCACTTCACCCTGGGGAACAACACCCTGGAGCACTGCTCCATTTATACATACCTGCGGCTCACTTCACCCTGGGGAACAACACCCTGGAGCACTGCTCCATTTATACATACCTGCGGCTCACTTCACCCTGGGGAACAACACCCTGGAGCACTGCTCCATTTATACATACCTGCGGCTCACTTCACCCTGGGGAACAACACCCTGGAGCACTGCTCCATTTATACATACCTGCGGCTCACTTCACCCTGGGGAACAACACCCTGGAGCACTGCTCCATTTATACATACCTGCGGCTCACTTCACCCTGGGGAACAACACCCTGGAGCACTGCTCCATTTATACATACCTGCGGCTCACTTCACCCTGGGGAACAACACCCTGGAGCACTGCTCCATTTATACATACCTGCGGCTCACTTCACCCTGGGGAACAACACCCTGGAGCACTGCTCCATTTATACATACCTGCGGCTCACTTCACCCTGGGGAACAACACCCTGGAGCACTGCTCCATTTATACATACCTGCGGCTCACTTCACCCTGGGGAACAACACCCTGGAGCACTGCTCCATTTATACATACCTGCGGCTCACTTCACCCTGGGGAACAACACCCTGGAGCACTGCTCCATTTATACATACCTGCGGCTCACTTCACCCTGGGGAACAACACCCTGGAGCACTGCTCCATTTATACATACCTGCGGCTCACTTCACCCTGGGGAACAACACCCTGGAGCACTGCTCCATTTATACATACCTGCGGCTCACTTCACCCTGGGGAACAACACCCTGGAGCACTGCTCCATTTATACATACCTGCGGCTCACTTCACCCTGGGGAACAACACCCTGGAGCACTGCTCCATTTATACATACCTGCGGCTCACTTCACCCTGGGGAACAACACCCTGGAGCACTGCTCCATTTATACATACCTGCGGCTCACTTCACCCTGGGGAACAACACCCTGGAGCACTGCTCCATTTATACATACCTGCGGCTCACTTCACCCTGGGGAACAACACCCTGGAGCACTGCTCCATTTATACATACCTGCGGCTCACTTCACCCTGGGGAACAACACCCTGGAGCACTGCTCCATTTATACATACCTGCGGCTCACTTCACCCTGGGGAGTAACACCCTGGAGCACTGCTCCATTTATACATACCTGCGGCTCACTTCACCCTGGGGAGTAACACCCTGGAGCACTGCTCCATTTATACATACCTGCGGCTCACTTCACCCTGGGGAACAACACCCTGGAGCACTGCTCCATTTATACATACCTGCGGCTCACTTCACCCTGGGGAACAACACCCTGGAGCACTGCTCCATTTATACATACCTGCGGCTCACTTCACCCTGGGGAACAACACCCTGGAGCACTGCTCCATTTATACATACCTGCGGCTCACTTCACCCTGGGGAACAACACCCTGGAGCACTGCTCCATTTATACATACCTGCGGCTCACTTCACCCTGGGGAACAACACCCTGGAGCACTGCTCCATTTATACATACCTGCGGCTCACTTCACCCTGGGGAACAACACCCTGGAGCACTGCTCCATTTATACATACCTGCGGCTCACTTCACCCTGGGGAACAACACCCTGGAGCACTGCTCCATTTATACATACCTGCGGCTCACTTCACCCTGGGGAACAACACCCTGGAGCACTGCTCCATTTATACATACCTGCGGCTCACTTCACCCTGGGGAACAACACCCTGGAGCACTGCTCCATTTATACATACCTGCGGCTCACTTCACCCTGGGGAACAACACCCTGGAGCACTGCTCCATTTATACATACCTGCGGCTCACTTCACCCTGGGGAACAACACCCTGGAGCACTGCTCCATTTATACATACCTGCGGCTCACTTCACCCTGGGGAACAACACCCTGGAGCACTGCTCCATTTATACATACCTGCGCCTCACTTCACCCTGGGGAACAACACCCTGGAGCACTGCTCCATTTATACATACCTGCGGCTCACTTCACCCTGGGGAACAACACCCTGGAGCACTGCTCCATTTATACATACCTGCGGCTCACTTCACCCTGGGGAACAACACCCTGGAGCACTGCTCCATTTATACATACCTGCGGCTCACTTCACCCTGGGGAACAACACCCTGGAGCACTGCTCCATTTATACATACCTGCGGCTCACTTCACCCTGGGGAACAACACCCTGGAGCACTGCTCCATTTATACATACCTGCGGCTCACTTCACCCTGGGGAACAACACCCTGGAGCACTGCTCCATTTATACATACCTGCGGCTCACTTCACCCTGGGGAACAACACCCTGGAGCACTGCTCCATTTATACATACCTGCGGCTCACTTCACCCTGGGGAACAACACCCTGGAGCACTGCTCCATTTATACATACCTGCGGCTCACTTCACCCTGGGGAACAACACCCTGGAGCACTGCTCCATTTATACATACCTGCGCCTCACTTCACCCTGGGGAACAACACCCTGGAGCACTGCTCCATTTATACATACCTGCGGCTCACTTCACCCTGGGGAACAACACCCTGGAGCACTGCTCCTTTTATACATACTTGCGGCTCACAATTAGGGCATCAAACATATTTAACCTGGCTAGAAAAGTATTGAAAGAGAAAGCGCGCAGGGCATTCTACACCATAAAGAGTCGTTTTATCAAAATCAAAGCCCCAGTCAAAATTTGGTTAAAATTCTTTAATAGTTTAATTCAAGATATTCTATTGTATGGCAGTGAAATCTGGAGACCAATCCTAAATCATAACTCAGAAAACTGGGATAAATGCCCAACTGAGACACTCCAAGGAGGGAGGCGGGGAGGGAGGGACAGTGGCGGGAGGGAAGGCGAGAAAGGAAGGATGGAAGAAGATGAGGGAGGGACGGAGAGAGGCGAGGAGGGAGGGGGGAAGGCGAGGGAAGGGACAGTCGGGAAGGGAAGGCGAGGAAGGAGGGACATGGGGAGGTTGGCAAGTAAAAAGGGAGGGACGCAGGCGGGGAAGGGAGGGTGGAGGCAGGGACGGAGGGGAGGGGGGAAGGACGGAGGGACCTGAGGGGGGAGAAATGGATGGAGGCAAAGAGGGAGTGATGGAGGGACGTGAGGGGGAAAGATGGGTGGAGAGATACAGGCGGGGAAGGAGGGGGGCATGGAGGCGAGGAGGGAGTGACGGACGGAGGAGAGACGGAAGGCGAGGAAGGCTGGAGGGACGCAGCCTGGGAAGGAGGGGGGAGGGAGGGAGCGAGGGGTTGATTGAGGGAGCGATGGGTGAGGTGAGGAGGGAGGCGACGAAGGAGGGAGAGAGGTGAGGGGGGGACAGAGGGAGGTGAGGAGGGAGTGACGGAGGGAGGCGAGGGGGAAGACGAGGAGGGATGGAGGTACGCAGCCTGGGAAGGAGGGGGGATGGAGGGAGTGAGGGGTTGAGGGAGCGATGGTGGGTGAGGTGAGGAGGCCACGAGGGAGGTGAGGGGGGGCGAGGAGGGAGCAAGGGGTGGAGGGAGCGAGGGCTGGACGGGAGGGAGGCGAGGAGGGAGGGATTAAATGTGGGGAGGGAGGCATCACCGGGGGTGGGTGGGAGGGGTGGAGGGAGTGAGGGAGGGAGGCAAGGAGGAAGCGATTGTTGGAGGGAGGGAGCGATGGAGGGTTGAAGGGAGCGAGGGAAGTTGTATTGTTGTTTTGTTCAGAGGGAAGGGGACAGTCCTCTTTGCGTTATTGCTTACTTGTTTTATCATTTCTGGGGTCTTGTTTAGTGTATTATTATTTCAGGACTGGACCCTGTGGTTTTCCTGAGTGATACATATCGTTGTGTAGAGTCAGGTATTATTATTTGTTACCGTGAGCTGTCTTGTGTCTGTCATTCCTGAGCACTGCATCACCACTGTACCTGTGCACTGCAAACCACTCTGCCACAGGCCCTTTTTATGTTTAATAGCAGATCATAGGCAGTGTGTTGGTGTCTCTTTTATAAAAGAATGATTTTTTTGGACCACACAATCTACATCAATGTCCTGAACATGATGTAATGACTTGATATAAAATGCCTTTATTTATACCACAGCAATGCCACTCTCCCTGTACCACTCCACAGCAATGCCACTCTCCCTGTACCACTCCACAGCAATGCCACTCTCCCTGTACCACTCCACAGCAATGCCACTCTCCCTGTACCACTCCACAGCAATGCCACTCTCCCTGTACCACTCCACAGCAATGCCACTCTCCCTGTACCACTCCACAGCAATGCCACTCTCCCTGTACCACTCCACAGCAATGCCACTCTCCCTGCACACCACTCCACAGCAATGCCACTCTCCCTGTACCACTCCACAGCAATGCCACTCTCCCTGTACCACTCCACAGCAATGCCACTCTCCCTGTACACCACTCCACAGCAATGCCACTCTCCCTGTACCACTCCACAGCAATGCCACTCTCCCTGTACCACTCCACAGCAATGCCACTCTCCCTGTACCACTCCACAGCAATGCCACTCTCCCTGTACCACTCCACAGCAATGCCACTCTCCCTGTACACCACTCCACAGCAATGCCACTCTCCCTGCACCACTCCACAGCAATGCCACTCTCCCTGCACACCACTCCACAGCAATGCCACTCTCCCTGTACCACTCCACAGCAATGCCACTCTCCCTGTACCACTCCACAGCAATGCCACTCTCCCTGCACACCACTCCACAGCAATGCCACTCTCCCTGTACCACTCCACAGCAATGCCACTCTCCCTGTACCACTCCACAGCAATGCCACTCTCCCTGCACACCACTCCACAGCAATGCCACTCCCCCTGTACCTCCACAGCAATGCCACTCTCCCTGCACTCCACAGCAATGCCACTCTCCCTGTACCACTCCACAGCAATGCCACTCTCCCTGTACCACTCCACAGCAATGCCACTCTCCCTGCACCACTCCACAGCAATGCCACTCTCCCTGTACCACTCCACAGCAATGCCACTCTCCCTGCACACCACTCCACAGCAATGCCACTCTCCCTGCACCACTCCACAGCAATGCCACTCTCCCTGTACCACTCCACAGCAATGCCACTCTCCCTGCACCACTCCACAGCAATGCCACTCTCCCTGTACCACTCCACAGCAATGCCACTCTCCCTGTACCACTCCACAGCAATGCCACTCTCCCTGCACCACTCCACAGCAATGCCACTCTCCCTGTACCACTCCACAGCAATGCCACTCTCCCTGTACCACTCCACAGCAATGCCACTCTCCCTGTACCACTCCACAGCAATGCCACTCTCCCTGTACCACTCCACAGCAATGCCACTCTCCCTGTACCACTCCACAGCAATGCCACTCTCCCTGTACACACTCCACAGCAATGCCACTCTCCCTGTACCACTCCACAGCAATGCCACTCTCCCTGTACCACTCCACAGCAATGCCACTCTCCCTGCACACCACTCCACAGCAATGCCACTCTCCCTGTACCACTCCACAGCAATGCCACTCTCCCTGTACCACTCCACAGCAATGCCACTCTCCCTGTACCACTCCACAGCAATGCCACTCTCCCTGCACACCACTCCACAGCAATGCCACTCTCCCTGTACCACTCCACAGCAATGCCACTCTCCCTGTACCACTCCACAGCAATGCCACTCTCCCTGTACCACTCCACAGCAATGCCACTCTCCCTGCACACACTCCACAGCAATGCCACTCTCCCTGCACACCACTCCACAGCAATGCCACTCTCCCTGTACCACTCCACAGCAATGCCACTCTCCCTGCACCACTCCACAGCAATGCCACTCTCCCTGTACCACTCCACAGCAATGCCACTCTCCCTGTACCACTCCACAGCAATGCCACTCTCCCTGCACACCACTCCACAGCAATGCCACTCTCCCTGTACCACTCCACAGCAATGCCACTCTCCCTGCACCACTCCACAGCAATGCCACTCTCCCTGCACCACTCCACAGCAATGCCACTCTCCCTGCACACCACTCCACAGCAATGCCACTCTCCCTGTACCACTCCACAGCAATGCCACTCTCCCTGTACCACTCCACAGCAATGCCACTCTCCCTGCACCACTCCACAGCAATGCCACTCTCCCTGTACCACTCCACAGCAATGCCACTCTCCCTGTACCACTCCACAGCAATGCCACTCTCCCTGCACACCACTCCACAGCAATGCCACTCTCCCTGCACACCACTCCACAGCAATGCCACTCTCCCTGCACACCACTCCACAGCAATGCCACTCTCCCTGCACCACTCCACAGCAATGCCACTCTCCCTGTACCACTCCACAGCAATGCCACTCTCCCTGCACCACTCCACAGCAATGCCACTCTCCCTGCACACCACTCCACAGCAATGCCACTCTCCCTGTACCACTCCACAGCAATGCCACTCTCCCTGCACACCACTCCACAGCAATGCCACTCTCCCTGTACCACTCCACAGCAATGCCACTCTCCCTGTACCACTCCACAGCAATGCCACTCTCCCTGTACCACTCCACAGCAATGCCACTCTCCCTGTACCACTCCACAGCAATGCCACTCTCCCTGTACCACTCCACAGCAATGCCACTCTCCCTGTACCACTCCACAGCAATGCCACTCTCCCTGTACCACTCCACAGCAATGCCACTCTCCCTGTACCACTCCACAGCAATGCCACTCTCCCTGTACCACTCCACAGCAATGCCACTCTCCCTGTACCACTCCACAGCAATGCCACTCTCCCTGTACCACTCCACAGCAATGCCACTCTCCCTGTACCACTCCACAGCAATGCCACTCTCCCTGTACCACTCCACAGCAATGCCACTCTCCCTGCACACCACTCCACAGCAATGCCACTCTCCCTGTACCACTCCACAGCAATGCCACTCTCCCTGTACCACTCCACAGCAATGCCACTCTCCCTGTACCACTCCACAGCAATGCCACTCTCCCTGTACCACTCCACAGCAATGCCACTCTCCCTGTACCACTCCACAGCAATGCCACTCTCCCTGTACCACTCCACAGCAATGCCACTCTCCCTGTACCACTCCACAGCAATGCCACTCTCCCTGTACCACTCCACAGCAATGCCACTCTCCCTGTACCACTCCACAGCAATGCCACTCTCCCTGTACCACTCCACAGCAATGCCACTCTCCCTGTACCACTCCACAGCAATGCCACTCTCCCTGTACCACTCCACAGCAATGCCACTCTCCCTGTACCACTCCACAGCAATGCCACTCTCCCTGTACCACTCCACAGCAATGCCACTCTCCCTGCACACCACTCCACAGCAATGCCACTCTCCCTGTACCACTCCACAGCAATGCCCTTCTCCCTGTACCACTCCACAGCAATGCCCCTCTCCCTGTACCACTCCACAGCAATGCCCCTCTCCCTGTACCACTCCACAGCAATGCCACTCTCCCTGTACCACTCCACAGCAATGCCACTCTCCCTGCACACCACTCCACAGCAATGCCACTCTCCCTGCACACCACTCCACAACAATGCCACTCTCCCTGTACCACTCCACAGCAATGCCACTCTCCCTGCACACCACTACACAGCAATGCCACTCTCCCTGCACACCACTCCACAGTGAGGCAAGGCTGTGCCATTTTCGAAATCTATTGTGCTCTGTGATTGTTCTCTGCCCCCTGTGGCCTGACAGTGGTACTGCAGCTCTGTGTGGCGTGTACAGTTCGGGGGTATTGTGTTCTGTGATTGTTCTCTGCCCCCTGTGGCCTGACAGTGGTACTGCAGCTCTGTGTGGCGTGTACAGTTCGGGGGTATTGTGTTCTGTGATTGAGCTCTGTCCCCCTGTGGCCTGACAGTGTTACTGCAGCTCTGTGTGGTGTGTACAGTTCGGGGGTATTGTGTTATGTGATTAAGCTCTGCCCCCTGTGGCCTGACAGTGGTACTGCAGCTCTGTGTGGTGTGTACAGTTCGGGGGTATTGTGTTCTGTGATTAAGCTCTGCCCCCTGTGGCCTGACAGTGGTACTGCAGCTCTGTGTGATGTGTACAGTTCAGGGGTATTGTGTTCTGTGATTAAGCTCTGCCCCCTGTGGCCTGACAGTGGTACTGCAGCTCTGTGTGGTGTGTACAGTTCGGGGGTATTTGACTGCGTTTGGAAAGCAATAATAGAATAGAATAGCAAGTCGTTTATACAGTGAAAAGTTTTATTGAGTAGAAGGGCTTTGTGGAAAATGACGATCTTTCATTTTAGTTTTAAACTTTAATGGGATATTTTACACTGGAATATACAAGTGACCATAAAGTCAATACAATGAACACCTTTGTTTTTTACAGAGTGCTTAAGCGTGACGTGGAAGTGACGTCCCCCAGTGCAATGACTCCTAACTCACTCCCTCAGCCTCTGTTTACAATGCACTGAGTGCAATATCAATGCACAGTGTGCTCTGGAAACGCTGGAGTAGGACACACACACACACACACAGACACACACACACAGACACACAGACACACAGACACACACACACACACACAGACACACAGACACACACACACAAACACACACACACACACACACACACACACACACACACACACACACACACACACACACACACACACACACACACACACACACACACACACAGACACACACACACACACACACACACACACACACACACACACACACACACACACACACACACACACACACACACACACACACACACACACACACACACACACACACACACACACACACACACACACACACACACACACACACACACACACAGACACACACACACAACACACACACACACACACACACACAGACACACAGACACACACACACACACACACACACACACACACACACACACAGACACACACAAACACACAAACACACACACAGACACACACACACAGGTACTTCCTGCTAGCCTCAGAAATCTGTACAGAAGATGTAACACTGAACAGAATGGAGTATGATGTTGGTATTTACTGTACCAGGAATATCTCACTATTTTGACAAATGTTTGTAAAATGTTACATTTAAATTTCTGTTTTGAACCCTTATTATCATAAAATAATGACATATTATAACAATATAATGGTTTGTGTCTGTCGATCCCTCCTCCAAGCACACTGGAGATGGGACAGTGTCTTCTTCCATTCTGCCTGTTTGATCAGCCTGTATTGGGATGAGCCACACGCTTTGTAGAGCATTTTACAGCACTGCGGAATGAACCTGCATTGCATAACCTGCCCACCTTTGCTCTGAGGCGCTGCTGCAGTGCAGGGAGTTCCTCGTGCTGTGTAGTGCTCTGCATATCCCAGCAGGGTAAGGGAGGTCAATGCAGTGTTTGCTCAAGCGAAAGGTTTGACCCCTTTTGTTTCAAAAGAAAAGAAAAATACAATAACTGTTGGAAGTTACAAAACGATTGAGAAATGTCTTTGGTGCCCAACAGCAGCCCTTCTTGACAAACAATCACAGGTTATTCTTTATATTCCTTTAGGAAACAGAAAGGCCCGCCCCGCACGGCCACGCTGGCGCTCACACTGCTGTGGCATCCTCAGAACTGGCAGTCATAGCGAACGGAGATGGCACACAACAAACAGATGCACTAGGAAATAAACCAACGGCAGCCACAAGCATACTGCTTAGAATCAGACTCCTGAAGAACAGAATGCTGCCATCTAGGGGGTTCGCACAGTACTGCACGTCTCGTGGATTTGGGAGTTTGCGTTGATTGGCGCTCTCCTTTACAAATCCTTCCAGGCTGTGATACACTTCCGCACTGAAGAGATGGGAGGCGGGTTTGTTTAAATGAGAATGATCCTGGTAACGGAGAGAGCAGCCTGTGATCACTGCAGAGGCTGAGTGCTGGGGCTCACCTGCTGGGGACACTGCTGTTCAAGAAGTTTCTTAACTGATAGCGATTGTGTAGAGAATGTCTCTGCAGTGCTGCCTCAGTATTGCACCTTTGCTTTGGGTGGCTCCGTTTGTCAGGCCTGACTTTTCCTTTATAGGGGCCTTTCACTAATTCACTGTTTTTAATATATATATATATATATATATATATATATATATATATATATATATATATATATATATATATATATATATAGATATATATATATATGAGTTAATATAATATTAAGAGTTAGTAAATGTTTTAACACACCTTCCCTTGCATTGCTGTGCTTGGAAGTGATATTCTTCAGTACATTCTTAAGAATCAACAGCGTTGTATCTGGAACTGTTCTCAGCTTGCCCCATGCTTGATCTGACAGCCAGCACAATCAATACAGTACAGTCTAGAGATCACTGTACTGTGCTGGGTATCTGAGAGCCAGCGCAATCAATACAGTACAGTCTAGAGATCACTGTACTGTGCTGGGTATCTGAGAGCCAGCGCAATCAATACAGTACAGTCTAGAGATCACTGTACTGTGCTGGGTATCTGAGAGCCAGCGCAATCAATACAGTACAGTCTAGAGATCACTGTACTGTGCTGGGTATCTGAGAGCCAGCGCAATCAATACAGTACAGTCTAGAGATCACTGTACTGTGCTGGGTATCTGAGAGCCAGCGCAATCAATACAGTACAGTCTAGAGATCACTGTACTGTGCTGGGTATCTGAGAGCCAGCGCAATCAATACAGTACAGTCTAGAGATCACTGTACTGTGCTGGGTATCTGAGAGCCAGCGCAATCAATACAGTACAGTCTAGAGATCACTGTACTGTGCTGGGTATCTGAGAGCCAGCGCAATCAATACAGTACAGTCTAGAGATCACTGTACTGTGCTGGGTATCTGAGAGCCAGCGCATTCAATACAGTACAGTATAGAGAACTCAGTACTGTGGATCTGAGAGCCAGCACATTCAATACAGTACAGTATAGAGAACTCAGCACTGTGGATCTGAGAGCCAGATCATTCAATACAGTACAGTATAGAGAACTCAGTACTGTGGATCTGAGAGCCAGCACATTCAATACAGTCTAGTATAGAGAACTCAGTACTGTGGATCTGAGAGCCAGCTCATTCAATACAGTACAGTATAGAGAACTCAGTACTGTGGATCTGAGAGCCAGCACATTCAATACAGTACAGTATAGAGAACTCAGTACTGTGGATCTGAGAGCCAGCTCATTCAATACAGTACAGTATAGAGAACTCAGTACTGTGGATCTGAGAGCCAGCTCATTCAATACAGTACAGTATAGAGAACTCAGCACTGTGGATCTGAGAGCCAGTGCATTCAATACAGTACAGTATAGAGAACTCAGTACTGTGGATCTGAGAGCCAGATCATTCAATACAGTACAGTATAGAGAACTCAGCACTGTGGATCTGAGAGCCAGTACATTCAATACAGTACAGTATAGAGAACTCAGTACTGTGGATCTGAGAGCCAGTACATTCAATACAGTACAGTATAGAGAACTCAGCACTGTGGATCTGAGAGCCAGCACATTCAATACAGTACAGTATAGAGATCTCAGCATTGTACTGGGGATCTGAGAGACAGCTAATTCAAAACTGAGAAGTAAATGCAGGGTAGTGAATGTTTCTTTTTTTTTTTTTTAACATATATCAAAGTCTGTAATGTGCATGATATCACACTGGTGTAATGGTTGTTGTTTTTGTATTGGTTTAGTTTTTTTCACATTGATCTAACGCTACGCTATACAAAGTCAGCTCTAAGTAGTTGCTGTCTCCTGCAGTGTGGAAGCCTGCCGGTCTCAATGATGGGTGGGCTGCTGCCTGTCACCTGCAGGGGGTGCTGTTGTTAAAGCCTGGGAGAGCGGCGGCTCTCTCACACTCTCTCACTCTCTCTCAGCTCTCCAGAGCCGCGGCCTGCCTCTCCCCCTCTGGGTGATGGGTAAAAAAGCTTCATGATCGCCATCTACTGAGCGGCAACAAGACCTGCAAAAAAACAAATTCACAGCAGAGTTCCAGTTAAACTGCAGAACATTGAAAATATCAATGCATATCCCAGACTCACTTCCACAAGCCAGAAATGAACACTCAGGCAGTGCAGGGGAGAACAATTCAATGAAACCATTCAGAACCTGGCTGGGACACAGGGCTGGGACACAGGGCTTCAGTGAAAGAGGCACAAACGACACCCGGATGGAATGGAAGAAGCTGGTTTGATGCTCCTGTGGGCTGGGCATGCAGCTTACAGCAGAGCATGCAAGTGAGAAGAGACTGCAACAAGAACAGGACTGCATCGCCTGCGTTCCCACCGCTCGCTCGCTCCACTCTCTCTCCTGCACCAGCACAGCCTCCCTTTTCAGTTCAGCACTTACTGATGAGACCTACACAGCTCCCGTCCCGTTACGTGGGGGTCACGTGATGGTTCTGTCTAGGTGGATCTCGTGTTTAGGATTGTTACTGTTTGTACAATAATCTTTCAACAAAGGGCTGTGTAATTTACAAGTGGAAATGTGTGTTCCCAGCCCCTCTGCTCTCTCTACACCACACTGCCTCCCTCCCAGCCCCTCCACTCCCTCCACTACACCACACTGCCTCCCTCCCAGCCCCTCTGCTCTCTCCACTACTCCCAGCCCTCTCCACTCCACTACCACACTGCCTCCCTCCCAGCCCCTCTCCTCTACAGCCCACTACACCACACTGCCTCCCTCCCAGCCCCTCCGCTCTCTCCACTACACCACACTGCCTCCCTCCCAGCCCCCCAGCTCTAGCCACTACACCACACTGCCTCCCTCCCAGCCCCTCCGCTCTCTCCACTACACCACACTGCCTCCCTCCCAGCCCCTCAGCTCCACTACACCACACTGCCTCCCTCCCAGCCCCTCAGCTCTCTCCACTACACCACACTGCCTCCCTCCCAGAGAGCTCTGAGAAACTAGGTGTCCCAGGAAAGAGACTGAAGTTGAACTGAACTGAGGAGCCGAGACGAGATTGACTCTCCGCAGAGAGAGAGGAAAGAGAGAGAGAGAGAGAGAGAGAGAGAGAGAGAGAGAAGCAGGGCTGATCTGGAATCCTAATACCAGCGTCTCACAGTGCCCCCTTGTGCATCCTGCTTCACTTACATTGCCTTGTGTTAAGCATTTCCATTATCTGTGGAGACAAAGAAAAAGAAAACAAACACAAATGACTCCTCACTCAGACACAATGTACATTCTTCTTATTCTACCAATCATTGTGTTCTGGGCTGGATTCAGTGTGTGTAAGAAAGCTGCAGTGATGGAGCCGTACCACCAGGGGGCAGTGGGCGTTCAGAAGCATTCATTCATTTATATCATGTATACTTCACACCGGGTTGGTTTTATTTTGCTCCAATGCATTCTAAATTACCACAATGTGTACCCACCCAGTATAAAAGAAATACCACTACTGTGTTCACAGAGCCCAAACACAACCAGTACAACACAGAGCTCAACACAACACAGAGCCCAAACACAACACAGAGCCCAAACACAACCAATACAACACAGAGCCCAAACACAACACAGAGCCCACAACACAGAGCCCAAACACAACCAATACAACACAGAGCCCAAACACAACCAATACAACACAGAGCCCAAACACAACCAATACAACACAGAGCCCAAACACAACCAATACAACACAGAGCCCAAACACAACACAGAGCCCAAACACAACCAATACAACACAGAGCCCAAACACAACACATACAACACAGACAAATACAACACACAACACAACACAGAGCACAAAGCCCAAACACAACACAGAGCCCAAACACAACACAGAGCCCAAACACAACCAATACAACACAGAGCCCAAACACAACCAATACAACACAACAATAGACAAAGCCCAAACACAACACAACACACCCAAACACAACACAGAGCCCAAACACAACCAATACAACACAGAGCCCAAACACAACACAGAGCCCAAACACAACCAATACAACACAGAGCCCAAACACAACACAGAGCCCAAACACAACACAGAGCCCACACACAGCAAACACAACACAGAGCCCAAACACAACCAATACAACACAGAGCCCAAACACAACAAACACAACACAGAGCCCAAACACAACACCAACACAGAGCCCAAACACAACACAGACAACACAGACAACAAACACAACACAGAGCCCAAACACAACCAATACAACACAGACAACAAACACAACCAATACAACACAGAGCCCAAATACAACACAGAGCCCAAACACAACACAATACAACACAGAGCCCAAACACAACACAGAGCCCAGACACAACCAAACACAGAGCCCAAACACAACACAGAGCCCAAACACAACCAATACAACACAGAGCCCAAACACAACACAGAGCCCAAACACAACCAATACAACACAGAGCCCAAACACAACCAATACAACACAGAGCCCAAACACAACACACAACACAGAGCCCAAACACAACCAATACAACACAGAGCCCAAACACAACCAATACAACACAGAGCCCAAACACAACCAATACAACACAGAGCCCAAACACAACACAGAGCCCAAACACAACCAATACAACACACCCAAACACAACACAACACAGAGCCCAAACACAACCAATACAACACAGAGCCCAAACACAACCAATACAACACAGAGCAAACACAACACAGAGCCCAAACACAACCAATACAACACAGAGCCCAAACACAACACAGAGCCCAAACACAACCAATACAACACAGAGCCCAAACACAACACAGAGCCCAAACACAACAACACAGAGCCCAAACACAACACAGAGCCCAAACACAACACATACAACACAGAGCCCAAACACACAACCAATACAACACAGAGCCCAAACACAACAAACACAACACAGAGCCCAAACACAACACAATACAACACAGAGCACAGAGCCCAAACACAACCAATACAACACAGAGCCCAAACACAACCAATACAACACAGAGCCCAAACACAACACAGAGCCCAAACACAACCAATACAACACAGAGCCCAAACACAACAAATACAACACAGAGCCCAAACACAACACAGAGCCACAACACAGAGCCCAAACACAACCAATACAGAGCCCAAACACAACACAGAGCCCAAACACAACACAGAGCCCAAACACAACCAATACAACACAGAGCCCAAACACAACACAGAGCCCAAACACAACCAATACAACACAGAGCTCAACACAACACAGAGCCCAAACACAACACAGAGCCCAAACACAACACAGAGCCCAAACACAACCAATCACAACACAGAGCCCAAACACAACCAATACAACACAGAGCCCAAACACAACACAGAGCCCAAACACAACCAATACAACACAGAGCCCAAACACAACACAGAGCCCAAACACAACCAATACAACACAGAGCCCAAACACAACACAGAGCCCAAACACAACCAATACAACACAGAGCCCAAACACAACACAGAGCCCAAACACAACACAGAGCCCAAACACAACCAATACAACACAGAGCCCAAACACAACCAATACAACACAGAGCCCAAACACAACACATAGCAAAACAGAACCAATACAACACAGAGCCCAAACACAACACAGAGCCCAAACACAACACAATACAACACAGAGCCCAAACACAACACAGAGCCCAAACACAACAAATACAACACAGAGCCCAAACACAACAAACACAACACAGAGCCCAAACACAACCAATACAACACAGAGCCCAAACACAACACAGAGCCCAAACACAACAAATACAACACAGAGCACAAACACAACAAACACAACACAGAGCCCAAACACAACCAATACAACACAGAGCCCAAACACAACCAATACAACACAGAGCCCAAACACAACACAGAGCCCAAACACAACCAATACAACACAGAGCCCAAACACAACACACAAGCCCAAACACAGAGCCCAAACACAACCAATACAACACAGAGCCCAAACACAACACAGAGCCCAAACACAACCAATACAACACAGAGCCCAAACACAACCAAACACAACACAGAGCCCAAACACAACACAGAGCCCAAACACAACCAATACAACACAGAGCCAACACAACACAGAGCCCAAACACAACCAATACAACACAGAGCCCAAACACAACCAATACAACACAGAGCCCAAACACAACACAGAGCCCAAACACAACCAATACAACACAGAGCCCAAACACAACACAGAGCCCAAACACAACACAACAGAGCCCAAACACAACACAGAGCCCAAACACAACACAGAGCCCAAACACAACACAATACAACACAGAGCCCAAACACAACACAGAGCCCAAACACAACACAGAGCCCAAACACAACCAATACAACACAGAGCCCAAACACAACACAACACAGAGCCCAAACACAACCAATACAACACAGAGCCCAAACACAACACAGAGCCCAAACACAACCAATACAACACAGAGCCCAAACACAACACAGAGCCCAAACACAACCAAACACAACACAACACAGAGCACAAACACAAGCCCAAACACAACACAACACAGAGCCCAAACACAACCAATACAACACAGAGCCCAAACACAACACAGAGCCCAAACACAACACAGAGCCCAAACACAACCAATACAACACAGAGCCCAAACACAACACAGAGCCCAAACACAACCAATACAACACAGAGCCCAAACACAACACAGAGCCCAAACACAACAAACACAACACAGAGCCCAAACACAACCAATACAACACAGAGCCCAAACACAACACAGAGCCCAAACACAACAACACAGAGCCCAAACACAACCAATACAACACAGAGCCCAAACACAACACAGAGCCCAAACACAACCAATACAACACAGAGCCCAAACACAACACAGAGCCCAAACACAACCAATACAACACAGAGCCCAAACACAACACAGAGCCCAACACACAACACAGAGCCCAAACACAACACAACAGCCCAAACACAACACAGCCCAAACCCAAACACAACACAGAGCCCAAACACAACACAGAGCCCAAACACAACACAGAGCCCAAACACAACAAACACAGAGCCCAAACACAACCAATACAACACAGAGCCCAAACACAACACAGAGCCCAAACACAACCAATACAACACAGAGCCCAAACACAACCAATACAACACAGAGCCCAAACACAACACAGAGCCCAAACACAACCAATACAAGCCCAAACACAACACAGAGCCCAAACACAACCAATACAACACAGAGCCCAAACACAACACAGAGCCCAAACACAACCAGAACAACACAGAGCCCAAACACAACACAGAGCCCAAACACAACCAATACAACACAGAGCCCAAACACAACCAACACAACACAGAGCCCAAACACAACACAGAGCCCAAACACAACACAGAGCCCAAACACAACAAATACAACACAGAGCCCAAACACAACACAGAGCCCAAACACAACACAGAGCCCAAACACAACCAATACAACACAAAGCCCAAACACAACACAGAGCCCAAACACAACAAATACAACACAGAGCCCAAACACAACACAGAGCCCAACACAGAGCCCACAACACAGAGCCCAAACACAACACAGAGCTCAAACACAACACAGAGCCCAAACACAACCAATACAACACAGAGCCCAAACACAACCAATACAACACAGAGCCCAAACACAACCAATACAACACAGAGCCCAAACACAACACAGAGCCCAAACACAACACAGAGCCCAGATCCCGTACCTCAAGGGGTTTGAGATAAAAGGGTTCAAGTTCAGGTTCAGGAGGGGTTCAGGTTCGGTTTGGGTTCTGGTTCAGGAGGGGTTCATGTTCAGTTTGGGTTCTGGTTCGGTTCAGGTTCAGGTTCAGGAGAGGTTCAGGTTTGGTTTGGGTTCTGGTTCGGTTCAGGTTCAGGTTCAGGAGGGGTTCAGGTTCGGTTCAGGTTCAGGTTCAGGAGGGGTTCAGGTTTGGTTTGGGATCTGGTTCGGTTCAGGTTCAGGTTCAGGAGGGGTTCAGGTTCGGTTTGGGTTCTGGTTCGGTTCAGGTTCAGGAGGGGTTCTGGTTCGGTTCAGGTTCAGGAGGGGTTCAAGTTTGGTTTGGGTTCTGGTTCGGTTCAGGTTCAGGTTCAGGAGGGGTTCAGGTTCAGGTTCAGGAGGGGTTCAGGTTCGGTTTGGGTTCTGGTTCGGTTCAGGTTTTGGTTCAGGAGGGGTTCAGGTTCGGTTCGGATTCTGTTTTGGTTCTGGTTCTGGTTCTGGTTCTGGTTCAGGTTGGGTTCGGGTTCGGGTTCTGGTTCGTGTTCTGGTTCAGGTTCAGGTTGGGTTCGGTTGGGTTCGGGTTCTGACTCGGTTCAGGTTCGGGAGCGATGCTGTCATCTGTAGAAACAGCTCAATATCCGCACACTGGTTTTATTTCAAGGGTGCTCTTCAGCATGGGATGTGAAGTCATTCAATTATTCCTGCTGTTTTTCATGCAGTGCACATCTCCTTACTACAGCCAGGCACTCGTCTGCTCAAGCACTTTGAGAATGAAATCTGAATGCACACGGAGCGGGCTGACTGACACACTAACTCACTCACACACACACACACACACTCGTTCACTCGCTCGATCACTTGCACACGCATGCACGCTTGATCACAAGCGCGCATGCACGCTCGCACACACCCACACTTGGGTGTGGGGAAAGGTGGCTGAGGGAAGGTCCAAGAAGCTGCACCCTTTAACATCCTTGCAAAGCAAAATGTAGTTCGGAGGTGATAGGTAACCCAAACTACATTTCCCAGTGGGCTATGCGAGCCAACTGATTTCTTGCCCAGGCTTAATGCAAACCACCTGGGATCAATCAAGGAGGTATAAAAGCAGGTATCTGGTGTTAGTTGTGGCCCCGAACTGCGGGCTGATACATGCATGTAGACCCAGCGCCTGGTGAAAGACAAAATACAGTTGAGGGAGTTTAAAATACAAACACACACACACACACACACACACACACACACACACACACACACGCACACACACACTCTCACACACACACAAATACACACAGACACACTCATACAAACACAGAATCGTGGTAAGGACAATCGTTTTGTCACACTGATTATTAAATGCCTGGAATTAACAATTATTGTTAATAATTGTTTTTGAATCCATTTACCATGTCCCTTTGCTGAGCTGTCTCCTCACCATGAGCGGGACCGGACTGTGGGGCTGAGGGGTTACACCTGCACAGACGGGACAGGCTTTACCGCTCAGGATGGGACCGGACTGTGGGGCTGAGGGGTTACACCTGCACAGACGGGACAGGCTTTACCGCTCAGGATGGGACCGGACTGTGGGGCTGAGGGGTTACACCTGCACAGACGGGACAGGCTTTACCGCTCAGGATGGGACCGGACTGTGGGGCTGAGGGGTTACACCTGCACAGACGGGACAGGCTTTACCGCTCAGGATGGGACCGGACTGTGGGGCTGAGGGGTTACACCTGCACAGACGGGACAGGCTTTACCGCTCAGGATGGGACCGGACTGTGGGGCTGAGGGGTTACACCTGCACAGACGGGACAGGCTTTACCGCTCAGGATGGGACCGGACTGTGGGGCTGAGGGGTTACACCTGCACAGACACACACTGGGATTTTATGTGTGATCTTCACCATCTGTTTTCTACTGGCTTCTGTTTCTTGTAGTGCAGGGAGTTGGGCGAGTGGATCATTGGGTTCCATTGCATTCCCTCCTGCCTGCCACTGGGGGCCTCTGTGAGTTACTGCTGCTCTCAACAGCAGAATATCAGCTCTGACACGTTTATCCTGCGTTACACCTCTGGAACTAGAACAGAACTGAACAAGCCCTCTGAAATGTTGAAAGCACTGCAGTATAATGTGAGAGGCTTTGCGGAGGAGCTGCAGCCATGCTGTTTGAACATGCACACGCTGCATAAGAGAGGATCCAGAGATGAAGGAGCTGCTCATAATTCAGCTGGAGAATTTGAATAATTATCATCTTAACTACCATCAGCCCGCAGTCTTTTTAAATTGGTAAGCAGCCATTAACCAGTTTTTTTTCACCTCATCTTCATTCTTTCCCAGTTGCAGCAGTCACTTCAATGAGTGATAATATCAAATCCTCTTCTCTCCCAGGTCCCAGAACCCAGACACCGTTTCACTTTCCTGTCTACGGACCGCTTGTGGATTTGATCAGGGTTCAAATGCATGAAGCCTCAAGTAATAACCAGGCTTGTTTCAGCAGGGCACACTGCTGCACGGTCAGTAGACAAGTCTACTCTTGAGAGAACGCTGTATTGCATGTACTTACACTGTGCATGTACTGTGCTTAACAGACCTGAGACGAGAATACATTTTGTCTCCAAACAAATAATACTTTGAAATATATTTAAATATTGGGCAAACTTTATACAAATATCACTTTAAACATGAAGTAAATCTTCTTTGAACCCTATAATCAGAAGTTGGGAATTGTGACTGAATTGAGGCTGTCTGATAATACTGGGGTGAAATGAACTGAATCCAGGGAGTAGCCTCATCCTCAGAATGCATAGCATCAGTGTTTCAAAGGCCTGTCCCTGTCTGCACCCTGCTCTCTCACACCTCTCCAGACAGCTCCTCTCTGTGCACTGTCCCTGTCTGCACCCTGCTCTCTCACACCTCTCCAGACAGCTCCTCTGTGACCTGTCCCTGTCTGCACCCTGCTCTCTCACACCTCTCCAGACAGCTCCTCTCTGTGACCTGTCCCTGTCTGCACCCTGCTCTCTCACACCTCTCCAGACAGCTCCTCTCTGTGCACTGTCCCTGTCTGCACCCTGCTCTCTCACACCTCTCCAGACAGCTCCTCTGTGCACTGTCCCTGTCTGCACCCTGCTCTCTCACACCTCTCCAGACAGCTCCTCTCTGTGCACCTGTCCCTGTCTGCACCCTGCTCTCTCACACCTCTCCAGACAGCTCCTCTGTGTGACCTGTCCCTGTCTGCACCCTGCTCTCTCACACCTCTCCAGACAGCTCCTCTCTGTGACCTGTCCCTGTCTGCACCCTGCTCTCTCTCACACCTCTCCAGACAGCTCCTCTATGTGCACTGTCCCTGTCTGCACCCTGCTCTCTCACACCTCTCCAGACAGCTCCTCTGTGCACTGTCCCTGTCTGCACCCTGCTCTCTCACACCTCTCCAGACAGCTCCTCTCTGTGCACTGTCCCTGTCTGCACCCTGCTCTCTCACACCTCTCCAGACAGCTCCTCTATGTGCACTGTCCCTGTCTGCACCCTGCTCTCTCACACCTCTCCAGACAGCTCCTCTCTGTGCCCTGTCCCTGTCTGCACCCTGCTCTCTCACACCTCTCCAGACAGCTCCTCTCTGTGCCCTGTCCCTGTCTGCACCCTGCTCTCTCACACCTCTCCAGACAGCTCCTCTCTGTGACCTGTCCCTGTCTGCACCCTGCTCTCTCACACCTCTCCAGACAGCTCCTCTCTGTGACCTGTCCCTGTCTGCACCCTGCTCTCTCACACCTCTCCAGACAGCTCCTCTCTGTGACCTGTCCCTGTCTGCACCCTGCTCTCTCACACCTCTCCAGACAGCTCCTCTCTGTGACCTGTCCCTGTCTGCACCCTGCTCTCTCACACCTCTCCAGACAGCTCCTCTCTGTGACCTGTCCCTGTCTGCACCCTGCTCTCTCACACCTCTCCAGACAGCTCCTCTCTGTGCACTGTCCCTGTCTGCACCCTGCTCTCTCACACCTCTCCAGACAGCTCCTCTATGTGCACTGTCCCTGTCTGCACCCTGCTCTCTCACACCTCTCCAGACAGCTCCTCTCTGTGCCCTGTCCCTGTCTGCACCCTGCTCTCTCACACCTCTCCAGACAGCTCCTCTCTGTGACCTGTCCCTGTCTGCACCCTGCTCTCTCACACCTCTCCACACAGCTCCTCTCTGTGACCTGTCCCTGTCTGCACCCTGCTCTCTCACACCTCTCCAGACAGCTCCTCTCTGTGCCCTGTCCCTGTCTGCACCCTGCTCTCTCACACCTCTCCAGACAGCTCCTCTATGTGCCCTGTCCCTGTCTGCACCCTGCTCTCTCACACCTCTCCAGACAGCTCCTCTCTGTGCACCTGTCCCTGTCTGCACCCTGCTCTCTCACACCTCAGCTCCAGTCCCTGTCTGCACAGCTCCTCTATGTGCACTGTCCCTGTCTGCACCCTGCTCTCTCTCACACCTCTCCAGACAGCTCCTCTCTGTGCCCTGTGCCTGTCTGCACCCTGCTCTCTCACACCTCTCCAGACAGCTCCTCTCTGTGCCCTGTCCCTGTCTGCACCCTGCTCTCTCACACCTCTCCAGACAGCTCCTCTCTGTGCCCTGTCCCTGTCTGCACCCTGCTCTCTCACACCTCTCCAGACAGCTCCTCTCTGTGCACTGTCCCTGTCTGCACCCTGCTCTCTCACACCTCTCCAGACAGCTCCTGTGCCCTGTCCCTGTCTGCACCCTGCTCTCTCACACCTCTCCAGACAGCTCCTCTCTGTGACCTGTCCCTGTCTGCACCCTGCTCTCTCACACCTCTCCAGACAGCTCCTCTTTGTGCCCTGTCCCTGTCTGCACCCTGCTCTCTCACACCTCTCCAGACAGCTCCTCTCTGTGCCCTGTCCCTGTCTGCACCCTGCTCTCTCACACCTCTCCAGACAGCTCCTCTCTGTGAGCCTGTCCCTGTCTGCACCCTGCTCTCTCACACCTCTCCAGACAGCTCCTCTCTGTGACCTGTCCCTGTCTGCACCCTGCTCTCTCACACCTCTCCAGCACCTGTCCTGTCTGCACCCTGCTCTCTCACCCCTCTCCAGACTGTGTGCCCTGTCCCTGTCTGCACCCTGCTCTCTCACACCTCTCCAGACAGCTCCTCTATGTGCACTGTCCCTGTCTGCACCCTGCTCTCTCACACCTCTCCAGACAGCTCCTCTCTGTGACCTGTCCCTGTCTGCACCCTGCTCTCTCACACCTCTCCAGACAGCTCCTCTCTGTGACCTGTCCCTGTCTGCACCCTGCTCTCTCACACCTCTCCAGACAGCTCCTCTCTGTGCCCTGTCCCTGTCTGCACCCTGCTCTCTCACACCTCTCCAGACAGCTCCTCTCTGTGAGCCTGTCCCTGTCTGCACCCTGCTCTCTCACACCTCTCCAGACAGCTCCTCTCTGTGCCCTGTCCCTGTCTGCACCCTGCTCTCTCACACCTCTCCAGACAGCTGTGTGCCCTGTGCCTGTCTGTACCCTGCTCTCTCACACCTCTCCAGACAGCTCCTCTTTGTGACCTGTCCCTGTCTGCACCCTGCTCTCTCACACCTCCCCAGACAGCTCCTCTATGTGACCTGTCCCTGTCTGCACCCTGCTGTTTCACACCTCTCCAGACAGCTCCTCTCTGTGACCTGTCCCTATCTGCACCCTGCTCTCTCACACCTCTCCAGACAGCTCCTCTCTGTGCCCTGTCCCTGTCTGCCTGTCTGCACCCTGCTCTCTCACACCTCTCCAGACAGCTCCTCTCTGTGCCCTGTCCCTGTCTGCACCCTGCTCTCTCATACCTCCCCAAACAGCTCCTCTGTGACCTGTCCCTGTCTGCACCCTGCTCTCTCACACCTCTCCAGACAGCTCCTCTCTGTGACCTGTCCCTGTCTGCACCCTGCTCTCTCACACCTCTCCAGACAGCTCCTCTCTGTGCCCTGTCCCTGTCTGCACCCTGCTCTCTCACACCTCTCCAGACAGCTCCTCTCTGTGAGCCTGTCCCTGTCTGCACCCTGCTCTCTCACACCTCTCCAGGCAGCTCCTCTATGTGAGCCTGTCCCTGTCTGCACCCTGCTCTCTCACACCTCTCCAGACAGCTGTGTGCCCTGTGCCTGTCTGCACCCTGCTCTCTCACACCTCTCCAGACAGCTCCTCTCTGTGAGCCTGTCCCTGTCTGCACCCTGCTCTCTCACACCTCTCCAGACAGCTCCTCTCTGTGCCCTGTCCCTGTCTGCACCCTGCTCTCTCACACCTCTCCAGACAGCTCCTCTCTGTGCGCCTGTCCCTGTCTGCACCCTGCTCTCTCACACCTCTCCAGACAGCTCCTCTATGTGCCCTGTCCCTGTCTGCACCCTGCTCTCTCACACCTCTCCAGACAGCTCTGTGCCCTGTCCCTGTCTGCACCCTGCTCTCTCACACCTCTCCAGTCTGCACTGTCCCTGTCTGCACCCTGCTCTCTCACACCTCTCCAGACAGCTCCTCTCTGTGCCCTGTGCCTGTCTGCACCCTGCTCTCTCACACCTCTCCAGACAGCTCCTCTCTGTGAGCCTGTGCAATCACAATCACAACCTGTTTGTGTTTAGAGAGTGCATCTGTTTCTCTCTGTGTCACGCTCAGATTGAGAGGGAGGAGCAGCAATCACCAGCATTTGAAAAAGCTGCTGAAAGGAACATTTAATAAGTAATTAGGAAAGTGTCACGCATCAGGCAGGATCAAACATAAAAGGATGCTGACCTACATTCAGCAGGCAGGAGAGAGAGCTCCTTCAGTGCAGCAGGTGCAAACCCAACCCTGAGGAATGTGTTATCCTGAATGTTATCCCCTAACCACCTGCCCAGGAACCATTCTCAGTGCCGTTTTCATTTGATTTTACAGATGAGGCCTCTGGTATTTCTGTGGCCTGACTGAAGTGAATTGGACCCAGTGCTGGTACCCACCCTTGGTGTCGGCCAGCAGCTCGTCTGGAAGCAGGCTGTTCTGCCGGTTCCCCAGGACGAAGGCGAGGAAGGACAGGATGAGCGCATCCAGGATCCCCATGATAGCCAGGATGTAGGCCCAGCGCATGGAGCACGCCCCCAGGGTGTACTTGTCTGTGTGCTCGCCACACATGCGCCTCACCTCGTCAGAGTCCCAGCCATCAGGGAAGATCAGACAGCCCAGCACCAGACAGGCCGCTGTGAGGAGGAAGAGGGGGAGACAGAGGGGGAGAGGGAGAGAGGGAGAGGAAGAGAAAGGGGGAGAGAGAGGGTGGAGGGAGAGTGGGGGAGAGGGAGAGAGAAGGGGAGGGGAGAGAAAGAGAGAGGGGAAGGTGTGAGTGGGGGAGGGGGGGAAAGAGAGTGGAGAGGAAGGGAGATAGAAGGGGAGTGAGAGGAGAGGGAGGTAGAGAGAGGGGAGAGGGAGAGAGAGAGATGGGGAGTGAGGGAAGTGGGAGGGAGAGAGGGGAGCGTGAGCACAGGTGTGATTTACACGGGGGACATAGCGTGTGATATAATATACTGTGTTTTATTGCATTGCAGTGTTGCATTCAGCACCATGGCCAGCTCCAGCTCCTGCCTGCAGGTCTGCTCACAGGACCCACACTGCAGACCCAGGAGAGCAGAGGCATTGCCCTCGGGGCAGCCCCACAGAAACTCTCACTCTCACACATGTACTAGATGGGAATGCAGCAGTTCATGAACCTGGCAAAACAGGAGGTTAGCTAACATCATACAATCACATTTCACAGCTCGTTTCATCCTCCATCTGAGACACTGTCTCTCCTCCTTTCCTTCTCCCACTTTTCTCACTCCCCCTCTCCTCCCTTCCCTCTTTCCTCAGCCACTCTTCCACACAGCCTCCTCTCCCTCTCTTCTCTCTCATCTCTTTCTCTTTTGCATTTCTCCACAGGCAGTTAGCAAAGGAGCTGTTTTGAACAACAGATTCATGCAATGCAGAGCTCTTATGTTTTTCTTCTTATAATTACTGCAGCACCTGTTACACAAGTCACATACACACTGAGACACACACACACAGGCAGGGCAGCGAGCGCAGCCCCGTGAGCGAGCGCAGCCCCGTGAGCGAGCGCGCAGCAGGCAGGGCAGCCCTGTGAGCGAGCGCAGCCCCGTGAGCGAGCGCGCGCAGGCAGGGCAGCGAGCGCAGCCCCGTGAGCGAGCGAGCGCAGGCAGGGCAGCGAGCGCAGCCCCGTGATCGAGCGCGCGCAGGCAGGGCAGCGAGCGCAGCCCCGTGAGCGAGCGCGCGCAGGCAGGGCAGCGAGCGCAGCCCCGTGAGCGAGCGCAGCCCCGTGAGCGAGCGAGCGCAGGCCCGTGAGCAGCGAGCGCAGCCCCGTGAGCGAGCGCGCGCAGGCAGGGCAGCGAGCGCAGCCCCGTGAGCGAGCGCAGCCCCGTGAGCGAGCGAGCGCAGCCCCGTGAGCGAGCGCGCGCAGGCAGGGCAGCGAGCGCAGCCCCGTGAGCGAGCGCGCGCAGGCAGGGCAGCGAGCGCAGCCCCGTGAGCGAGCGCGCGCAGGCAGGGCAGCGAGCGCAGCCCCATGAGCGAGCGCGCGCAGGCAGGGCAGCGAGCGCAGCCCCGTGAGCGAGCGCGCGCAGGCAGGGCAGCGAGCGCAGCCCCGTGAGCGAGCGCGCGCAGGCAGGGCAGCGAGCGCAGCCCCGTGAGCGAGCGCACGCAGGCAGGGCAGCGAGCGCAGCCCCATGAGCGAGCGCGCGCAGGCAGGGCAGCGAGCGCAGCCCCGTGAGCGAGCGCGCGCAGGCAGGGCAGCGAGCGCAGCCCCGTGAGCGAGCGCGCGCAGGCAGGGCAGCGAGCGCAGCCCCGTGAGCGAGCGAGCGCAGGCAGGGCAGCAAGCGCAGCCCTGTGAGCGAGCGCAGCCCCGTGAGCGAGAGCACACAGGCAGGGCAGCGAGTGCAGCCCCGTGAGCGAGCGAGCGCAGGCAGGGCAGCGAGCGCAGCCCCGTGAGCGAGCGCAGCCCCGTGAGCGAGCGAGCGCAGGCAGGGCAGCGAGCGCAGCCCCGTGAGCGAGCGCAGCCCCGTGAGCGAGCGCAGCCCCGTGAGCGAGCGCAGCCCCGTGAGCGAGCGCGCAGGCAGGCAGGGCAGCGAGCACAGCCCCGTGAGCGAGCGCACGCAGGCAGGGCAGCGAGTGCAGCCCTGTGAGTGAGCGCGGGGCAGCGATCGCAGACTCGTGTGCGAGCGCACAATATAGCTTATCCTCTCTGAGAGAGAGAGAGAGATTTAATTTGATTAACAATCCCACACCTCACTTCCCCTGGGCGCTGAATCATTTCTAAAGAGGATTTAATGGCTGGTCTGTGCAGATTGATATCGCTATCCTGACATGCTCTCTGCAAGCCAACAGCCCTGCCCCACTGCAAGGGGCATCAAGAAACAATAAGAGAAAAGCAAACACTGTGATATACCAATGCTGTCTGAACATTGTATTAAAATCTATGATTACAATAGTGAGTGAATACTGAGTGAGCGTCTATGATTACAATACTGAGTGAGCGTCTATGATTACAATACTGAGTGAGCGTCTATGATTACAATACTGAGTGAATACTGAGTGAGCATCTATGATTACAATACTGAGTGAGCGTCTATGATTACAATACTGAGTGAATACTGAGTGAGCGTCTATGATTGCAATACTGAGTGAATACCGAGTGAGCGTCTACGATTACAATACTGAGTGAATACTGAGTGAGCGTCTATGATTACAATACTGAGTGAGTGTCTATGATTACAATACTGAGTGAATACTGAGTGAGCGTCTATGATTACACTACTGAGCGAATACTGAGTGAGCGTCTATGATTACAATACTGAGTGAGCGTCTATGATTACAATACTGAGTGAGCGTCTATGATTACAATACTGAGTGAATACTGGTTGAGTGTCTATGATTACAATACTGAGTGAATACTGAGTGAGCGTCTATGATTACAATACTGAGTGAATACTGACTGAGCGTTTATGATTACACTACTGAGTGAGCGTCTATGATTACAATACTGAGTGAATACTGAGTGAGCGTCTATGATTACAATACTGAGTGAATACTGAGTGAGCGTCTATGATTACAATAGTGAGTGACTACTGAGTGAGCGTCTATGATTACAATACTGAGTGAATACTGAGTGAGCGTCTATGATTACAATACTGAGTGAGTGTCTATGATTACAATACTGAGTGAATACTGAGTGAGCGTCTATGATTACAGTACTGAGTGAGTGTCTATGATTACAATACTGAGTGAGTGTCTATGATTACAATACTGAGTGAATACTGAGTGAGCGTCTATGATTACAGTACTGAGTGAGTGTCTATGATTACAATACTGAGTGAGTGTCTATGATTACAATACTGAGTGAATACTGAGTGAGCGTCTATGATTACAATACTGAGTGAATACTGAGTGAGCATCTATGATTACAATACTGAGTGAATGCTGAGTGAGCGTCTATGATTACAATACTGAGTGAATACTGAGTGAGCATCTATGATTACAATACTGAGTGAGTGTCTATGATTACAATACTGAGTGAGCGTCTATGATTACAATACTGAGTGAGTGTCTATGATTACAATACTGAGTGAATACTGAGTGAGCGTCTATGATTACAATACTGAGTGAGCGTCTATGATTACAATACTGAGTGAATACTGAGTGAGCGTCTATGATTACAATACTGAGTGAATACTGAGCCGACACAACATCAGTGTGGTTCCAGCCTCTCCCCGTCCAGCCCTGTGGCTGACTACATAAAGGATACCGAATGATCGCTCGTGGTGCAGTTTTTATTCACCACAGGAGGATGTCCCACTAAACCACGAGCCCCCGACAGACTGTGCTTCGACGCGGATTCACTACAAATCATGCTTATGATCTCTTCTCAACTGTCATTTTAGATAGGACCTGAATTCCAGCAGCACCCCACTGAACTGGAAAGCAAGCCAACACACATTGAAAAGAGTCCTGGCAAGGGTGCTATCCGATGCTAGATATGCCCACGCTTGTGGTGTACACTTCCATACTGTTCCTAAAGGAATACTGCACACTTCACAGCTCCAGTCCCCCGACTGCAGCAACAGCTGTGGCTTGGCAGTGCTGTCCACTGTCATTATCATCAGGCATGGTTTGTGTGGAGCTGTGCATGAACACCTCCACCAGCAGAGTGTGCATGAACAACACCAGCAGAGTGTGCATGAACAACACCAGCAGAGTGTGCATGAACAACACCACCAGCAGAGTGTGCATGAACAACTCCACCAGCAGAGTGTGCATGAACAACACCAGCAGAGTGTGCATGAACAACACCAGCAGAGTGTGCATGAACAACACCAGCAGAGTGTGCACGAACAACACCAGCAGAGTGTGCATGAACAACACCAGCAGAGTGTGCATGAACAACACCACCAGAGTGTGCATGAACAACACCAGCAGAGTGTGCATGAACAACACCAGCAGAGTGTGCATGAACAACTCCACCAGCAGAGTGTGCATGAACAACACCAGCAGAGTGTGCATGAACAACACCAGCAGAGTGTGCATGAACAACACCAGCAGAGTGTGCACGAACAACACCAGCAGAGTGTGCATGAACAACACCAGCAGAGTGTGCATGAACAACACCAGCAGCAGAGTGTGCATGAACAACACCAGCAGAGTGTGCATGAACAACACCACCAGCAGAGTGTGCATGAACAACTCCACCAGCAGAGTGTGCACGAACAACACCACCATGCAGAGTGTGCATGAACAACACCAGCAGAGAGTGTGCATGAACAACACCAGCAGCAGAGTGTGCATGAACAACACCAGCAGAGTGTGCATGAACAACACCAGCAGAGTGTGCATGAACAACACCAGCAGAGTGTGCATGAACAACTCCAGCAGAGTGTGCACGAACAACACCAGCAGAGTGTGCATGAACAACACCACCAGCAGAGTGTGCATGAACAACACCACCAGCAGAGTGTGCATGAACAACACCACCAGCAGAGTGTGCATGAACAACACCACCAGAGAGTGTGCATGAACAACACCAGCAGAGTGTGCATGAACAACACCACCAGCAGAGTGTGCATGAACAACTCCAGCAGAGTGTGCATGAACAACACCAGCAGAGTGTGCATGAACAACACCAGCAACATGAACAACTCCAGCAGCAGAGTGTGCATGAACAACACCAGCAGAGTGTGCATGAACAACACCAGCAGAGTGTGCATGAACAACACCAGCAGAGTGTGCATGAACAACACCAGCAGAGTGTGCATGAACAACACCAGCAGAGTGTGCATGAACAACACCAGCAGAGTGTGCACGAACAACACCAGCAGAGTGTGCATGAACAACACAGCAGAGTGTGCATGAACAACTCCAAGCAGAGTGTGCATGAACAACACCAGCAGAGTGTGCATGAACAACACCAGAGTGTGCATGAACAACACCAACAGAGTGTGCATGAACAACACCACCAGAGTGTGCATGAACAACACCAGCAGAGTGTGCATGAACACCAGCAGAGTGTGCAACACCAGCAGAGTGAACAACACCAGCAGAGTGTGCATGAACAACTCCACCAGCAGAGTGTGCATGAACAACACCAGCAGAGTGTGCATGAACAACACCAGCAGAGTGTGCATGAACAACACCAGAACAACACCAGAGAGTGTGCACGAACAACACCAGCAGAGTGTGCATGAACAACACCAGCAGCAGAGTGTGCATGAACAACACCAGCAGCAGAGTGTGTGCACGAACAACACCAGCAGAGTGTGCATGAACAACTCCACCAGCAGAGTGTGCATGAACAACACCAGCAGAGTGTGCATGAACAACACCACAGAGTGTGCATGTGTGCATGAACAACACCACCAGCAGAGTGTGCATGAACAAACAACCCACCAGCAGAGTGTGCACGAACAACACCAGCAGAGTGTGCACGAACAACACCACCAGCAGAGTGTGCATGAACAACACCAGCAGAGTGTGCATGAACAACACCAGCAGAGTGTGCATGAACAACACCAGCAGAGTGTGCAGAACAACACCACCAGAGTGTGCATGAACAACACCAGAGTGTGCAGAGTGTGCATGAACAACACCACCAGCAGAGTGTGCAAACAACACCAGCAGAGTGTGCATGAACAACACCAGCAGAGTGTGCATGAACAACACCACCAGAGTGTGCATGAACAACACCAGCAGAGTGTGCAAGAACAACACCAGCAGAGTGAACAACACCACCAGAGAACAACACCAGCAGAGTGTGCATGAACAACACCAGCAGAGTGTGCATGAACAACACCAGCAGAGTGTGCATGAACAACACCAGCAGAGTGTGCATGAACAACACCACCAGAGTGTGCATGAACAACACCACCAGAGTGTGCATGAACAACACCAGCAGAGTGTGCATGAACAACACCACCAGAGTGTGCATGAACAACACCACCAGAGTGTGCATGAACAACACCACCAGAGTGTGCATGAACAACACCACCAGAGTGTGCATGAACAACACCAGCAGAGTGTGCATGAACAACCAGCAGAGTGTGCATGAACAACACCAGCAGAGTGTGCATGAACAACACCAGCAGAGTGTGCATGAACAACACCAGCAGAGTGTGCATGAACAACACCACCAGCAGAGTGTGCATGAACAACACCAGCAGAGTGTGCATGAACAACACCACCAGAGTGTGCATGAACAACACCAGCAGAGTGTGCATGAACAACACCAGCAGAGTGTGCATGAACAACACCAGCAGAGTGTGCATGAACAACTCCACCAGCAGAGTGTGCATGAACAACACCAGCAGAGTGTGCATGAACAACACCAGCAGAGTGTGCATGAACAACACCACCAGCAGAGTGTGCATGAACAACACCAGCAGAGTGTGCATGAACAACACCACCAGCAGAGTGTGCATGAACAACACCAGCAGAGTGTGCATGAACAACACCAGCAGAGTGTGCATGAACAACACCAACAGAGTGTGCATGAACAACACCAGCAGAGTGTGCATGAATATTATTTTTTTAAGTAAAACATTTGTAAGATGGTTCATCAGTTCAATAGCTCCAAATCTGTCTTGAAGAGCTGAAGTCAATTTCTCGAGGGAAACTTCTGAATTCCCAGGGACCAATGCAACAGGGAGGAGGCTGGGGGTAAACCAGTGGCCACGCACACTGCAAGCGAGCATCTTAATCACTATGCAATAAGGTCCGGGCTCATCTTCCTTGGGTACAAAGCTTGAACTCATCTCATCCACAGGGGTCAGTATCTGTAATGGCAGTGCATCACACAACGTTGTCCGTTACGACAGGAAAACTCCAGGGTCTGTTACTGCAGTGATGCACTCATGGAAAATTAAAGGCTAAGACCATGGATTGTATATGGCATTAAAAAAAGGACTTAAATAAGTTTAAGAAATGATTTCCCATGGTTTACTGTGGTATATGTCATTGTAAAAGCAGAGTCCATAGCCCAGCATAGTGTCAGGACAATTTGGGGCTGACTGTCTTCCAAAGAAAGGTAGGGGTTTGTTACTGTGTTTCAAATCACTCTCTAACTTTACTGGAATGTTTGTAATTAGAGCATGCTTTTGCAATTAGAAACTGGAAATATCTGCATTTTATAACCTCTAAATTATCTAAGTGATTGATTTACTGTATCAGATAACACAGATGCACAGCATTTACAGGAACCTGATCTAAACACAGCACCCTGATGCACAGCACTTACAGGAACCTGATCTAAACACAGCACCCTGATGCACAGTACTTACAGTAACCTGATGTATTTACAGGAACAGGGGCACCCTGCCTGCCAGGACCTGTGGTCTGCACTCCAATCCCACAACCTGGCTGCTGCTGACAGGGCCCTGTGCGCGGTTAGAGCTCTCTGCAGTGAATTACAGGGAGACAAAGAGTCTGTCTGCAGGGCCAGGTGAATCACTGAGTGTGCCGCGCAGTGCCGTTCAGCACAGGCATCTAATTCAATGGACTCCTCGCACTCTGACATGCTGTCATAAACACAGTGCACAGGATCATGTTAAATGTCTGTGGTTTACAAACAGGCTGTCACTGAGCTCAGTCAACTGATGTGGTGCTGGAGGTGGCCGGTTTAGAGAGACAGGAGATGGGGAAGGGGCCCCCTCTTTTTTCACAGTTCTAAATCTTCAGATCTTTCTGTCAAGTGAGCCGCGGATTGAAGAACACAAGGGAGGGGATTCTTGATAACTCCTAAAAATATCTGAAGATTCACTTAAAACAAACAGCACGGCACAGGAAGCCAACATGCTTACGTTACCTGGGCCGGTGTAACTGGGATATGCCAGAGGGCTTTTAATCAGTTTGTTTAGTTTAGCACTTGTCTGCATTTTCTTTGGTGTTGTTTCTGTACTTAACGGTTTGAAATTTTCCACGATTGCATCCTGTGTGCATTTCATTGAGAGCTGTGAGGACAGGATCGCAGCAGTGTGCATCCTGTGTGCATTTCATTGAGAGCTGGGAGGGGATCGCAGCAGTGTGCATCCTGTGTGCATTTCATTGAGAGCTGTGAGGGGATCGCAGCAGTGTGCATCCTGTGTGCATTTCATTGAGAGCTGTGAGGACGGGATCGCAGCAGTGTGCATCCTGTGTGCATTTCATTGAGAGCTGTGAGGACGGGATCGCAGCAGTGTGCATCCTGTGTGCATTTCATTGAGAGCTGTGAGGACGGGATCGCAGCAGTGTGCATCCTGTGTGCATTTCATTGAGAGCTGTGAGGGGATCGCAGCAGTGTGCATCCTGTGTGCATTTCATTGAGAGCTGTGAGGGGATCGCAGCAGTGTGCATCCTGTGTGCATTTCATTGAGAGCTGTGAGGGGATCGCAGCAGTGTGCATCCTGTGTGCATTTCATTGAGAGCTGGGAGGACAGGATCGCAGCAGTGTGCATCCTGTGTGCATTTCATTGAGAGCTGTGAGGACAGGATCGCAGCAGTGTGCATCCTGTGTGCATTTCATTGAGAGCTGTGAGGGGATCGCAGCAGTGTGCATCCTGTGTGCATTTCATTGAGAGCTGTGAGGACGGGATCGCAGCAGTGTGCATCCTGTGTGCATTTCATTGAGAGCTGTGAGGGGATCGCAGCAGTGTGCATCCTGTGTGCATTTCATTGAGAGCTGGGAGGACGGGATTGCAGCAGTGTGCATCCTGTGTGCATTTCATTGAGAGCTGTGAGGGGATCGCAGCAGTGTGCATCCTGTGTGCATTTCATTGAGAGCTGTGAGGACGGGATCGCAGCAGTGTGCATCCTGTGTGCATTTCATTGAGAGCTGTGAGGGGATCGCAGCAGTGTGCATCCTGTGTGCATTTCATTGAGAGCTGTGAGGACAGGATCGCAGCAGTGTGCATCCTGTGTGCATTTCATTGAGAGCTGTGAGGGGATCGCAGCAGTGTGCATCCTGTGTGCATTTCATTGAGAGCTGTGAGGACAGGATCGCAGCAGTGTGCATCCTGTGTGCATTTCATTGAGAGCTGTGAGGACCAGGGATCGCAGCAGTGTGCATCCTGTGTGCATTTCATTGAGAGCTGTGAGGGGATCGCAGCAGTGTGCATCCTGTGTGCATTTCATTGAGAGCTGTGAGGAAGGGATCGCAGCAGTGTGCATCCTGTGTGCATTTCATTGAGAGCTGGGAGGGGATCGCAGCAGTGTGCATCCTGTGTGCATTTCATTGAGAGCTGTGAGGGGATCGCAGCAGTGTGCATCCTGTGTGCATTTCATTGAGAGCTGTGAGGACAGGATCGCAGCAGTGTGCATCCTGTGTGCATTTCATTGAGAGCTGTGAGGACAGGATCGCAGCAGTGTGCATCCTGTGTGCATTTCATTGAGAGCTGTGAGGAAGGGATCGCAGCAGTGTGCATCCTGTGTGCATTTCATTGAGAGCTGTGAGGACAGGATCGCAGCAGTGTGCATCCTGTGTGCATTTCATTGAGAGCTGTGAGGGGATCGCAGCAGTGTGCATCCTGTGTGTATTTCATTGAGAGCTGTGAGGGGATCGCAGCAGTGTGCATCCTGTGTGCATTTCATTGAGAGCTGTGAGGACGGGATCGCAGCAGTGTGCATCCTGTGTGCATTTCATTGAGAGCTGTGAGGGGATCGCAGCAGCGCGCATCCTGCGTGCATTTCATTGAGAGCTGTGAGGGGATCGCAGCAGTGTGCATCCTGTGTGCATTTCATTGAGAGCTGTGAGGGGATCGCAGCAGCGCGCATCCTGTGTGCATTTCATTGAGAGCTGTGAGGGGATCGCAGCAGTGTGCATCCTGTGTGCATTTCATTGAGAGCTGTGAGGGGATCGCAGCAGTGTGCATCCTGTGTGCATTTCATTGAGAGCTGTGAGGGGATCGCAGCAGTGTGCATCCTGTGTGCATTTCATTGAGAGCTGTGAGGGGATCGCAGCAGTGTGCATCCTGTGTGCATTTCATTGAGAGCTGTGAGGACGGGATCGCAGCAGTGTGCATCCTGCGTGCATTTCATTGAGAGCTGTGAGGGGATCGCAGCAGTGTGCATCCTGTGTGCATTTCATTGAGAGCTGTGAGGGGATCGCAGCAGTGTGCATCCTGTGTGCATTTCATTGAGAGCTGTGAGGGGATCGCAGCAGTGTGCATCCTGTGTGCATTTCATTGAGAGCTGTGAGGACAGGATCGCAGCAGTGTGCATCCTGTGTGCATTTCATTGAGAGCTGTGAGGGGATCACAGCAGTGTGCATCCTGTGTGCATTTCATTGAGAGCTGTGAGGACAGGATCGCAGCAGTGTGCATCCTGTGTGCATTTCATTGAGAGCTGTGAGGAAGGGATCGCAGCAGTGTGCATCCTGTGTGCATTTCATTGACAGCTGTGAGGGGATCGCAGCAGTGTGCATCCTGTGTGCATTTCATTGAGAGCTGTGAGGGTGATTTCATTTACATGTTTATTGATATGTAATTTATGCAGGTTAAGCCCAGTAAGATGCACCTCCCAGCGTGTATCACAAGGGGAGGGGGCTGGGGCTGACTGAGACACCCCACACTGCAGAAGAAGGGAGCGGAGGAGCTCCAGGGAGAGAGCCAGTGTGTTTGCTCTTCCTGTTGCAGGAGCCACACTGTGATGAAAGGGATGCTTGACATGTTTCGAGCTTTGATCAGGTTTGATTCCTTAGAGCTTGCTGAAAAGGTCTGTGTGTGTGTGTGTGTGTGTGTGTGTATGTGTGTGTGTGTGTGTGTGTGAGTGTGTGTGTGTGTGTGAGTGCGCTCTGCCAAATGCTGTATTAAAAATTCTTAAAATCTAAAAGCCTTGAACCCCAGGGTGTTGCCATTAAAGAATCGAGAATCACTGCTCAGCTTTGAAAAGAGGGACTTTATCCTTGGTGTTGCTTTTCAGGTCAGGTCATCTCACAGAGCTTCCTTCAAATGGAAAGAAAAGAACTCATTGGAGACGCTCCCTCGAGGAGCTCCAGATCATCAGCAGATAAGCCAGGGCCATGCCGGGAATGAAAGAAGGAAAGAAAGAAAAGAAAGGAAAAAAGAAATCATCAGTACAAAGAGAGAGAGAGAGAAAGATAGAGCAAGAGAGAGTGAGTGAGAGAGATGCTAACAAAGTACAGACTCAGTGACTACAGCCTGGCCACTGAAACAGGCTGGCACATAAAATCCAGACAGAGAGACCAGGATGTGCTGTCATTGTGAAGTGATAGAGGTCGAGACAGAGATCTCTGCTCTGCTCCAAATACACTGAAGGGAGGGATTTTCACAAATATCAGGTGCTGATGTTTTCATTGTATGAAACTGGGGTTTGAAGTAACCTAAAGATTTCACAAGCAACCTGTGCCTCTCTTATCAACGGAGATATTCATTTCAGGGCATGTCGTGCTATAACTGACTTTTCAGAGCAAGGTATTCTTCTTTTGCTGTTTTGAATATTTTAGACTGTAATACAAGTTTTACTTTTACTCTTTTAGATACCATATGAACTGGCTTTTTAAATACATTTTTGACGTTATTTTTTTGTTGCCTCTTTAAAAGGAGCATCTCTTCACTGCGATTTTGGCTCGAGTCTCATGGTGAATCAGTGGATTCTGGCTCGAGTCTCGTGAATCAGTGGATTCTGGCTGGAGTCTTGTTGTGAATCAGTGGATTCTGGCTGGAGTCTCGTTGTGAATCAGTGGATTCTGGCTCGAGTCTCGTGGTGAATCAGTGGATTCTGGCTCGAGTCTCGTGAATCAGTGGATTTGGCTCGAGTCTTGTTGTGAATCAGTGGATTCTGGCTGAAGTCTCATTGTGAATTAGTTGATTCTGGCTCGAGTCTCAGTAATCAGTGGATTTGGCTCGAGTCTTGTTGTGAATCAGTGGATTTGGCTCGAGTCTAGTTGTGAATCAGTGGATTCTGGCTCGAGTCTCGTGGTGAATCAGTGGATTTGGCTCGAGTCTAGTTGTGAATCAGTGGATTCTGGCTCGAGTCTCGTGAATCAGTGGATTCTGGCTGGAGTCTTGTTGTGAATCAGTGGATTTGGCTCGAGTCTTGTTGTGAATCAGTGGATTCTGGCTCGAGTCTTGTTGTGAATCAGTGGATTCTGGCTCGAGTCTCGTTGTGAATCAGTGGATTCTGGCTCGAGTCTTGTTGTGAATCAGTGGATTCTGGCTCGAGTCTCGAATCAGTGGATTCTGGCTCGAGTCTTGTGAATCAGTGGATTCTGGCTGGAGTCTTGTTGTGAATCAGTGGATTCTGGCTCGAGTCTCATGGTGAATCAGTGGATTCTGGCTCGAGTCTCGTGAATCAGTGGATTCTGGCTCGAGTCTCGTGTGAATCAGTGATTCTGGCTCGAGTCTCATTGTGAATCAGTGGATTCTGGCTCGAGTCTTGTTGTGAATCAGTGGATTCTGGCTCGAGTCTTGTTGTGAATCAGTGGATTCTGGCTCGAGTCTTGTTGTGAATCAGTGGATTCTGGCTGGAGTCTCGTGGTGAATCAGTGGATTCTGGCTCGAGTCTCGTGGTGAATCAGTGGATTCTGGCTCGAGTCTCATTGTGAATTAGTTGATTCTGGCTCGAGTCTCGGTAATCAGTGGATTTGGCTCGAGTCTTGTTGTGAATCAGTGGATTTGGCTCGAGTCTTGTTGTGAATCAGTGGATTCTGGCTCGAGTCTCATGGTGAATCAGTGGATTCTGGCTCGAGTCTTGTGGTGAATCAGTGGATTCTGGCTCGAGTCTCATTGTGAATCAGTGGATTCTGGCTCGAGTCTCGTTGTGAATCAGTGGATTCTGGCTCGAGTCTTGTTGTGAATCAGTGGATTCTGGCTCGAGTCTTGTTGTGAATCAGTGGATTCTGGCTCGAGTCTCGTGGTGAATCAGTGGATTCTGGCTCGAGTCTCGTGGTGAATCAGTGGATTCTGGCTCGAGTCTCATTGTGAATCAGTGGATTCTGGCTCGAGTCTCGTGGTGAATCAGTGGATTTGGCTCGAGTCTTGTTGTGAATCAGTGGATTCTGGCTCGAGTCTCATTGTGAATCAGTGGATTCTGGCTCGAGTCTTGTGGTGAATCAGTGGATTCTGGCTCGAGTCTCATGGTGAATCAGTGGATTCTGGCTCGAGTCTCGTGAATCAGTTGATTGTGGCTCGAAATCAGTGGATTCTGGCTCAAGTCTCATTATGAATCAGTGGATTCTGGCTCGAGTCTCATTGTGAATTAGTTGATTCTGCCTTGAGTCTCGTGGTGAATCAGTGGATTCTGGCTCGAGTCTTGTTGTGAATCAGTGGATTCTGCCTCGAGTCTCATGGTGAATCAGTGGATTCTGGCTCGAGTCTCGTGGTGAATCAGTGGATTCTGGCTCGAGTCTCGTGGTGAATCAGTGGATTCTGGCTGGAGTCTCGTGGTGAATCAGTGGATTCTGGCTGGAGTCTCGTGGTGAATCAATGGATTCTGGCTCGAGTCTTGTTGTGAATCAGTGGATTCTGCCTCGAGTCTCGTGGTGAATCAGTGGATTCTGGCTCGAGTCTTGTGGTGAATCAATGGATTCTGGCTCGAGTCTCGTGGTGAATCAGTGGATTCTGGCTCGAGTCTCGTGGTGAATCAGTGGATTCTGGCTCGAGTCTCGTGGTGAATCAGTTGATTCTGGCTCAAGTCTTGTTGTGAATCAGTGGATTCTGCCTCGAGTCTTGTTGTGAATCAGTGGCATCTCTCTACTCTAGTAGCTACTCAGCTGCCCACTTGAACTTGGCAGGGGGGGTAGTTTAGCTTAGTTTATGTGTGTTACTTATTCCAGACATCTCTGTACTCTCCCATTACTGAATCAATGGAGAAACGAGGGCTGGGTGAAAACCGCAAGACAAAACGCCTTACCGCTCAACGGAAAAAGCATGAGGCGAATAAGGGCTTATGCTGGTGTCAGTATTGCTATTAACTCATCAGCCGCTAGCAGATCCATTACAGTATCTAACGATGTCCTTTTATTCAATGGCTGTGATTCCCAGGTGTGAGTGTTCAGTATTTACACTGCAGCAAATGATCACTGGCAGCCTGAAACTGTGACAGGTTATGCAGCTGGATAAGGAGAGCGGGAGAGAGAGAGAGAGAGAGAGAGAGAGAGAGAGAGAGAGAGAGAGAGAGAGAGAGAGAGAGAGAGACAGAGAGGAGAGAGAGAGAGAGAGAGAGAGAGAGAGAGAGAGAGAGAGAGAGAGAGAGAGAGAGAGACAGAGAGGTCTTCATGCAATGCATATGCCAACATGCAACATGGTCATGGCTCTACAGGGGGCTTATTAAAAGTAGCAACAAAAAAACAGCAAACTGTAAAGTGCATGTGCAACAATCCCATAATAACTGTTCTGTGGGCAGGGTGCTAGCAAACACAATAAGAAATAAACCTTGATAATGTATAAAGAAAAATGAATCTTTCTGTATGTTTAGCAGCAGAGTCCCCTCTGAAGTTCTGCTAATTCCCTTCCCTCTGCTGAGCACTGATTGCAATGATAGCGATAATAGCACGTCCGTGCAGCTCAATTAGAAATGAAATGGGCTGAGTCAGCCAGCAACACTGCGCTCGGATCTCAAAGGGATGCATTGTTTCTACAGCCAGCCCAGGGCCACCCTGCTGCTCGCTCTGCAGAGAGAACAACCGCCTCCTCTTTATCTGCATGAAATATTACCCAGGCAATTCAAAACAAAATGGGTGTCTCATTGAAAACTCTGCTCTGCACAGCTGTGTTTTATACATTGATAATGAACACTAACACACTCCATTCTCAGCACTGCCCCCTGATAATGAACACTAACACAGTCCATTCTCAGCACTGCCCCCCTGATAATGAACACTAACACACTCCATTCTCAGCACTGCCCCCCTGATAATGAACACTAACACACTCCATTCTCAGCACTGCCCCCCTGATAATGAACACTAACACACTCCTCTCATCTCTCCAGCACTGCCCCCCTGATAATGAACACTAACACACTCCATTCTCAGCACTGCCCCCCTGATAATGAACACTAACACACTCCTCTCATCTCACCTCTCCAGCACTGCCCTCCTGATAATGAACACTAACACACTCCATTCTCAGCACTGCCCCCCTGATAATGAACACTAACACACTCCATTCTCAGCACTGCCCCCCTGATAATGAACACTAACACACTCCATTCTCAGCACTGCCCCCCTGATAATGAACACTAACACACTCCATTCTCAGCACTGCCCCCCTGATAATGAACACTAACACACTCCATTCTCAGCACTGCCCTCCTGATAATGAACACTAACACACTCCATTCTCAGCACTGCCCCCCTGATAATGAACACTAACACACTCCATTCTCAGCACTGCCCCCCTGATAATGAACACTAACACACTCCATTCTCATCTCTCACTAGCACTGCCCCCCTGATAATGAACACTAACACACTCCATTCTCAGCACTGCCCCCCTGATAATGAACACTAACACACTCCATTCTCAGCACTGCCCTCCTGATAATGAACACTAACACACTCCATTCTCAGCACTGCCCTCCTGATAATGAACACTAACACACTCCTCTCATCTCTCCAGCACTGCCCTCCTGATAATGAACACTAACACACTCCATTCTCAGCACTGCCCCCCTGATAATGAACACTAACACACTCCATTCTCAGCACTGCCCTCCTGATAATGAACACTAACACACTCCATTCTCAGCACTGCCCCCCTGATAATGAACACTAACACACTCCATTCTCAGCACTGCCCTCCTGATAATGAACACTAACACACTCCATTCTCAGCACTGCCCTCCTGATAATGAACACTAACACACTCCATTCTCAGCACTGCCCCCCTGATAATGAACACTAACACACTCCATTCTCAGCACTGCCCTCCTGATAATGAACACTAACACTCCTCTCCATCTCTCTCAGCACTGCCCCCCTGATAATGAACACTAACACTCCATTCTCAGCACTGCCCCCCTGATAATGAACACTAACACACTCCATTCTCAGCACTGCCCCCCTGATAATGAACACTAACACACTCCATTCTCAGCACTGCCCCCCTGATAATGAACACTAACACACTCCATTCTCAGCACTGCCCCCCTGATAATGAACACTAACACACTCCATTCTCAGCACTGCCCCCCTGATAATGAACACTAACACACTCCATCATCTCAGCACTGCCCCCCTGATAATGAACACTAACACACTCCATTCTCAGCACTGCCCTCCTGATAATGAACACTAACACACTCCATTCTCAGCACTGCCCTCCTGATAATGAACACTAACACACTCCATTCTCAGCACTGCCCCCCTGATAATGAACACTAACACACTCCATTCTCAGCACTGCCCCCCTGATAATGAACACTAACACACTCCATTCTCAGCACTGCCCCCCTGATAATGAACACTAGCACACTCCATTCTCAGCACTGCCCCCCTGATAATGAACACTAACACACTCCATTCTCAGCACTGCCCCCCCGATAATGAACACTAACACACTCCATTCTCAGCACTGCCCCCCTGATAATGAACACTAACACACTCCATTCTCAGCACTGCCCCCCTGATAATGAACACTAACACACTCCATTCTCAGCACTGCCCCCCTGATAATGAACACTAACACACTCCATTCTCAGCACTGCCCTCCTGATAATGAACACTAACACACTCCATTCTCAGCACTGCCCCCCTGATAATGAACACTAACACACTCCATTCTCAGCACTGCCCCCCTGATAATGAACACTAACACACTCCATTCTCAGCACTGCCCCCCTGATAATGAACACTAACACACTCCATTCTCAGCACTGCCCTCCCTGATAATGAACACTAACACACTCCATTCTCAGCACTGCCCTCCTGATAATGAACACTAACACACTCCATTCTCAGCACTGCCCCCCTGATAATGAACACTAACACACTCCATTCTCAGCACTGCCCCCCTGATAATGAACACTAACACACTCCATTCTCAGCACTGCCCCCCTGATAATGAACACTAACACACTCCATTCTCAGCACTGCCCCCCTGATAATGAACACTAACACACTCCATTCTCAGCACTGCCCTCCTGATAATGAACACTAACACACTCCATTCTCAGCACTGCCCTCCTGATAATGAACACTAACACACTCCATTCTCAGCACTGCCCCCCTGATAATGAACACTAACACACTCCATTCTCAGCACTGCCCCCCTGATAATGAACACTAACACACTCCATTCTCAGCACTGCCCTCCTGATAATGAACACTAACACACTCCATTCTCAGCACTGCCCCCCTGATAATGAACACTAACACACTCCATTCTCAGCACTGCCCCCCTGATAATGAACACTAACACACTCCATTCTCAGCACTGCCCTCCTGATAATGAACACTAACACACTCCATTCTCAGCACTGCCCCCCTGATAATGAACACTAACACACTCCATTCTCAGCACTGCCCTCCTGATAATGAACACTAACACACTCCATTCTCAGCACTGCCCCCCTGATAATGAACACTAACACACTCCATTCTCAGCACTGCCCCCCTGATAATGAACACTAACACACTCCATCTCTCAGCACTGCCCCCCTGATAATGAACACCAACACACTCCATTCTCAGCACTGCCCCCCCGATAATGAACACTAACACACTCCATTCTCAGCACTGCCCCCCTGATAATGAACACCAACACACTCCATTCTCCTGAGCACTGCCCCCCCGATAATGAACACTAACACACTCCATTCTCAGCACTGCCCCCCTGATAATGAACACTAACACACTCCATTCTCAGCACTGCCCTCCTGATAATGAACACTAACACACTCCTCTCATCTCTCACTAGCACTGCCCCCCTGATAATGAACACTAACACACTCCATTCTCAGCACTGCCCCCCTGATAATGAACACTAACACACTCCATTCTCAGCACTGCCCCCCTGATAATGAACACTAACACACTCCATTCTCAGCACTGCCCTCTCACTAACACACTCCATTCTCAGCACTGCCCCCCTGATAATGAACACTAACACACTCCATTCTCAGCACTGCCCTGCCCCCCTGATAATGAACACTAACACACTCCATTCTCAGCACTGCCCCCCTGATAATGAACACTAACACACTCCATTCTCAGCACTGCCCCCCTGATAATGAACACTAACACACTCCATTCTCAGCACTGCCCCCTGATAATGAACACTAACACACTCCATTCTCAGCACTGCCCCCCTGATAATGAACACTAACACACTCCATTCTCAGCACTGCCCCCCTGATAATGAACACTAACACACTCCATTCTCAGCACTGCCCCCCTGATAATGAACACTAACACACTCCATTCTCAGCACTGCCCCCCTGATAATGAACACTAACACACTCCATTCTCAGCACTGCCCCCCTGATAATGAACACTAACACACTCCATTCTCAGCACTGCCCCCCTGATAATGAACACTAACACACTCCATTCTCAGCACTGCCCCCCTGATAATGAACACTAACACACTCCATTCTCAGCACTGCCCCCCTGATAATGAACACTAACACACTCCATTCTCAGCACTGCCCCCCTGATAATGAACACTAACACACTCCTCTCATCTCTCCAGCACTGCCCCCCTGATAATGAACACTAACACACTCCATTCTCAGCACTGCCCTCCTGATAATGAACACTAACACACTCCTCTCATCTCTCCAGCACTGCCCCCCTGATAATGAACACTAACACACTCCATTCTCAGCACTGCCCCCCTGATAATGAACACTAACACACTCCATTCTCAGCACTGCCCTCCTGATAATGAACACTAACACACTCCATTCTCAGCACTGCCCTCCTGATAATGAACACTAACACACTCCATTCTCAGCACTGCCCTCCTGATAATGAACACTAACACACTCCATTCTCAGCACTGCCCCCCTGATAATGAACACTAACACACTCCATTCTCAGCACTGCCCTCCTGATAATGAACACTAACACACTCCATTCTCAGCACTGCCCCCCTGATAATGAACACTAACACACTCCTCTCATCTCTCCAGCACTGTCCTTACTATTGAGCACACAGTGCGGTCAGGCTGAGCTGAAACACCTTGTGCATGTGCTCTGCAGCTGAATGAATTCAAAGTGACAGAAGGCTGAAGTACTGAGCTTTGTTTGCTTCTGAATGCAGCAGTAACAGACAGGCCAGACTCTGCCTTCTCGTGACAATGAATCAGGGTCCATCAACTGACTGTCCCATAACAATGCCGTCCCCTCCACCCCCTTGTGTCACATGACGAGGAGGACAGGAGGAGGAGGCGAGGAAGGGTTGGATTAAAAGGAGCAGGCGGGCGACAATGACATCAGCAGGGCTTGTACAGTCAAGAGCCAAAACAGAAAGCCAATCCCCCCTCACACACAGTAGCCAGCTGATTCCAACAGCCTCCACTGAACGGGGGAGACCTGTGGTACTGCAGTGCTGGCTCACTTTCTATTGGGCTTCCCTGCAGACGGGCAGTGCTTCTGTTTCAAAGGGGACACAGCAGCCAGGAGAATGATGCGCTCCACAGCAGGCCCCTGGGTCCTTACATTGCAAGGAGTCTGGGTGGGGTTGAGGCTCCCATTCGTTCTTGTCTTTCTCAGGTTCACATATTTCAACACAGCTCTTTCACAAGCCTCCTGCTTCCTTTCACTGACGCTGACTCACGATGTCAGCACTGCATCTGGAGCTGCTGCAGTGGAATGTAAAAGCAGCTCAGAATTGAGCAGCACGAGCCTCACAGCTGCAACAGTGAGCTACGACCCTGGACGGACTCCCATCTCCTGACAGCCAGGATTAGCTTTGAGTCTCATCTGCTCCCCGTCTGTCCTGCTGGAGATGTCACAAAAGCAGTAGCAACTACGTTATTATTATTATTATTATTATTATTATTTAAACTGCTGACAGTATTGAGCACTGCTAATCCCTCCTGCTAATTCCTTGTTAAAGCTGGCAGTGAGTGCAGAGCTGTGGCTTGTTTGCTCCAGTTTAATCGCTGCCTGTGGAAAGGTGTGATCAGGCTGCAGTCACAGACAGGTTTTACTCAGAGCAGATATTTTTCTAATCTCGTATGTGAGTCACAAGCCCCAAGGAAGCTGAGAGGCAGGGGTGGGTGAAGGTGATTCAGCCTGACCTGCTCATGCCTGAGTCAGTACAGTTAGATTATTACAGGCACGGGTTCTGTCAGCTCCTCCATCGAGCTCCATGAGTCAGTACAGTTAGATTATTACAGGCACGGGTTCTGTCAGCTCCTCCATCGAGCTCCATGAGTCAGTACAGTTAGATTATTACAGGCACGGGTTCTGTCAGCTCCTCCATCGAGCTCCATGAGTCAGTACAGTTAGATTATTACAGGCACGGGTTCTGTCAGCTCCTCCATCGAGCTCCATGAGTCAGTACAGTTAGATTATTACAGGCACGGGTTCTGTCAGCTCCTCCATCGAGCTCCATGAGTCAGTACAGTTAGATTATTACAGGCACGGGTTCTGTCAGCTCCTCCATCGAGCTCCATGAGTCAGTACAGTTAGATTATTACAGGCACGGGTTCTGTCAGCTCCTCCATCGAGCTCCATGAGTCAGTACAGTTAGATTATTACAGGCACGGGTTCTGTCAGCTCCTCCATCGAGCTCCATGAGTCAGTACAGTTAGATTATTACAGGCACGGGTTCTGTCAGCTCCTCCATCGAGCGCCATGAGTCAGTACAGTTAGATTATTACAGGCACGGGTTCTGTCAGCTCCTCCATCGAGCTCCATGAGTCAGTACAGTTAGATTATTACAGGCACGGGTTCTGTCAGCTCCTCCATCGAGCTCCATGAGTCAGTACAGTTAGATTATTACAGGCACGGGTTCTGTCAGCTCCTCCATCGAGCTCCATGAGTCAGTACAGTTAGATTATTACAGGCACGGGTTCTGTCAGCTCCTCCATCGAGCTCCATGAGTCAGTACAGTTAGATTATTACAGGCACGGGTTCTGTCAGCTCCTCCATCGAGCTCCATGAGTCAGTACAGTTAGATTATTACAGGCACGGGTTCTGTCAGCTCCTCCATCGAGCTCCATGAGTCAGTACAGTTAGATTATTACAGGCACGGGTTCTGTCAGCTCCTCCATCGAGCTCCATGAGTCAGTACAGTTAGATTATTACAGGCACGGGTTCTGTCAGCTCCTCCATCGAGCTCCATGAGTCAGTACAGTTAGATTATTACAGGGTTTCAGAAGTGCCCTGTATCAGGGCGGTAGGAAAGCCCTGCTTAAATGTGTTTTTGTTTATTTTTAGAACGGGGTCTCCCCCTCCACCCCTGTGTTATTTTGTATTTGTTTATTATGATTTATTTATTGCATATGACGCCGTGTTATTGTTTATTTGTGTATATTTTGTATATATGTATATATGATGGCGAAGCGCCATGTGTTTTTGTTGTTGTTTTATTTATTTTGCAATGTTTCTGGTAGAGGCGAGGTTAGTAAACTCGTCCTCTGCCAGGAATGATTAAAAACCTTGTGCAGAAGGTGGCCATCGCCCGAATTAATGAAGTGATTCATTTGTTGCTAAATTGGGAGATGGTCACCTGTATATAAACCCACAGCTCTCTGCACTCCAGGGTGGGTGTACAGAGGAGAGTACAGAGAGAGAGAGGAGAGAGAGAATCATAAGAAAAACACATAAGAAACATAAGAAGCATTAACGAACGAGGAGGCCATTCGGCCCATCTTGCTCGTTTGGTTGTTAGTAGCTTATTGATCCCAAAATCTCATCAAGCAGCTTCTTGAAGGATCCCAGGGTGTCAGCTTCAACAAACATTACTGGGGAGTTGATTCCAGACCCTCACAATTCTCTGTGTAAAAAAGTGTCTCCTATTTTCTGTTCTGAATGCCCCTTTGTCTAAACTCCATTTGTGACCCCTGGTCCTTGTTTCTTTTTTCAGGCTGAAAAAAGTCCCTTGGGTCGACACTGTCAATACCTTTTAGAATTTTGAATGCTTGAATTAGGTCGCCACGTAGTCTTCTTTGTTCAAGACTGAACAGATTCAATTCTTTTAGCCTGTCTGCATATGACATGCCTTTTAAGCCCGGAATAATTCTGGTCGCTCTTCTTTGCACTCTTTCTAGAGCAGCAATATCTTTTTTATAGCGAGGTGACCAGAACTGCACACAATATTCAAGATGAGGTCTTACAAATGCATTGTACAGTTTTAACATTACTTCCCTTGATTTAAATTCAACACTTTTCACAATGTATCCGAGCATCTTGTTAGCCTTTTTTATAGCTTCCCCACATTGTCTAGATGAAGACATTTCTGAGTCAACAAAAACTCCTAGGTCTTTTTCATAGATTCCTTCTCCAATTTCAATATCTCCCATATGATATTTATAATGTACATTTTTATTTCCTGCGTGCAATACCTTACACTTTTCTCTATTAAATGTCATTTGCCATGTATCTGCCCAGTTCTGAATCTTGTCTAGATCATTTTGAATGACCTTTGCTGCTGCAACAGTGTTTGCCACTCCTCCTACTTTTGTGTCGTCTGCAAATTTAACAAGTTTGCTTACTATACCAGAATCTAAATCATTAATGTAGATTAGGAATAGCAGAGGACCTAATACTGATCCCTGTGGTACACCGCTGGTTACCACACTCCATTCTGAGGTTTTTTCCTCTAATCAGTACTTTCTGTTTTCTACACGTTAACCACTCCCTAATCCATGTACATGTGTTTCCTTGAATCCCAACTGCGTTCAGTTTGAGAGAGAGAGAGAGAGGTAGAGGTAGGTAGGGGTAATTTATTAGACAAACGCTAGATATTAGAATCCGTGAAGGCTACCGCCCAGCCGGTCCTGTGTTTCAGTGTTCAAGATTTTCTTTTGTTGAACCTTTTCTTTTCTCTCTGTGAGCAGTGCTTTCTGTTTGTTTAAATATTAATTTTGTTATTTATTTTAATAAACGGTGTCTTTTCACTGCAGTACCTGTTTGTTGTTCTTCCAGCATCTGGCCTGACATCACCACTCAGCCATATCCTGTCACATACCCTCAATAACGAATATTATTTAAATGATCAAGGGCCAGGAGTTGCTCAGTGTAGAGAGGCTGTATTTGGAAGTGGGCTGCGTCTCTCCTGTGCCTTACAGCCTCGTTGCTCAGTGGAGAGAGGCTGCACCCCGGCGTTGTTGTCCTTTGCTCCCTGCAGGCACAGGTGCACAGGCCTGGCTGGGTAATCTATCAGACGAGACGCTGAGAGAGGGTGTGAGGCCTGGCTGGGTAATCTATCAGACAAGGCGCTGAGAGAGGGTGTGAGGCCCGGCTGGGTAATCTATCAGACGAGACGCTGAGAGAGGGTGTGAGGCCTGGCTGGGTAATCTATCAGACGAGACGCTGAGAGAGGGTGTGAGGCCTGGCTGGGTAATCTATCAGACGAGACGCTGAGAGAGGGTGTGAGGCCTGGCTGGGTAATCTATCAGACGAGACGCTGAGAGAGGGTGTGAGGCCTGGCTGGGTAATCTATCAGACGAGACGCTGAGAGAGGGTGTGAGGCCTGGCTGGGTAATCTATCAGACGAGACGCTGAGAGAGGGTTTGAGGCCTGGCTGGGTAATCTATCAGACAAGACGCTGAGAGAGGGTGTGAGGCCTGGCTGGGTAATCTATCAGACGAGACGCTGAGAGAGGGTTTGAGGCCTGGCTGGGTAATCTATCAGACGAGACGCTGAGAGAGGGTGTGAGGCCTGGCTGGGTAATCTATCAGACGAGACGCTGAGAGAGGGTGTGAGGCCTGGCTGGGTAATCTATCAGACGAGACGCTGAGAGAGGGTGTGAGGCCTGGCTGGGTAATCTATCAGACGAGACGCTGAGAGAGGGTGTGAGGCCTGGCTGGGTAATCTATCAGACGAGACGCTGAGAGAGGGTGTGAGGCCTGGCTGGGTAATCTATCAGACGAGGCGCTGAGAGAGGGTGTGAGGCCTGGCTGGGTAATCTATCAGACGAGATGCTGAGAGAGGGTGTGGGTCTGTACACAGCAGCTTGGTATGCACAGTGTGTGTGCACACAGATGTAAGGCTGGGGCAATGCCTAATTTTTCACTATCGATATCTCCTCTAAAAAGGCATCAATGTTATGAATGGGTAAAAAAAAACATACTAGTATGTGTGGTCTGGTGGTTAAAGAAACAGGCTTGTAACCAGGAAGTCCCGGGTTCAAATCCCAGCTCAGCCACTGACCCTGAATAAGTCACTTAACCTACTTGTGCTCCATCTCTCAGGTGAGATGGAAAAATGTAGTTTTTGTTAGGATTTTTTTAAGGGTGAGAGGTCGAGTTTATGCAGAATTCTGCATTATATACTCAGGACATTTTAATAAAACGCAAAACAATAACAGCAGTGCGTTTCTAAAACGCAGATGTAAAAGACAACAGATCCCCTCTTCATCCCTATCCAGTAATTAGGTTTATATTACGAAATAGTTTTATGCACTGAAACGTGTAAAAACGGATCCACTGCTCCCCGCAGCCTCTTAAAAAAAAAAACCCCTGCAGAGGTCTCCGTATCCCTATAGCACTGCGCATGGCCCTGGTAATAGAGTGTCTCAGAAATCTGTATCACAGCATCTTCCCTGACGACTCTCAGCCAAGAATTCAGACAAGTAAAACACATGCTCAAAAATCATGGTTTTAACCCCGTGGACAAGGCCTGCAGGGTTTTTATTGAGAACATCTTTTCTGCGTTTCCAAAACTCGCCGCAATTGCAATTCTGATACCTGCAGCTTGTGTTCCAGCAGGACGGGGTTTAGCTCAGAGCAGAGAGCAGACCTGCAAACACTCTCGTTCACGCTTACACTTTGGACTTGGCTGCTAAAAGGGAAATTGAAAGAGCAAAGCTGTAAATAATCGTGATGCTGACAGCTACCCGCAGAGATACTGGTGCATGTCCTACAACACTGATACATCGTGAACGGGGGGATTTAAAACATCATGGTGCGCTTGTCTTCATGTCTATTTCTACTACCATAATTTATACCTGTACTGTTTGCATGTTAACTTCGCTGAAGTTCTACCCGTTTGCATGTTGATTTGTCAAACAGAAATGATATCGGTTTGGATACAGACCACAGCACAATCTCAGCCTAACAGTGAAACCAGTCAGTGGATTCAGAGGATCACAGTGGATTTATTCAGATAGCACACTGCCATGGCTGGGAGGGTCTAGAGGATTCAGAGGATCACAGTGGATTTATTCAAATAGCACACTGCCATGGCTGGGAGGGTCTAGTGGATTCAGAGGATCACAGAGGATGGGATTTATTCAGATAGCACACTGCCATGGCTGGGAGGGTCTAGTGGATTCAGAGGATCACAGTGGATTTATTCAAATAGCACACTGCCATGGCTGGGAGGGTCTAGTGGATTCAGAGGATCACAGTGGATTTATTCAGATAGCACACTGCCATGGCTGGGAGGGTCTAGTGGATTCAGAGGATCACAGTGGATTTATTCAAATAGCACACTGCCATGGCTGGGAGGGTCTAGTGGATTCAGAGGATCACAGTGGATTTATTCAGATAGCACACTGCCATGGCTGGGAGGGTCTAGTGGATTCAGAGGATCACAGTGGATTTATTCAGATAGCACACTGCCATGGCTGGGAGGGTCTAGTGGATTCAGAGGATCACAGTGGATTTATTCAGATAGCACACTGCCATGGCTGGGAGGGTCTAGTGGATTCAGAGGATCACAGTGGATTTATTCAGATAGCACACTGCCATGGCTGGGAGGGTCTAGTGGATTCAGAGGATCACAGTGGATTTATTCAGATAGCACACTGCCATGGCTGGGAGGGTCTAGTGGATTCAGAGGATCACAGTGGATTTATTCAGATAGCACACTGCCATGGCTGGGAGGGTCTAGTGGATTCAGAGGATCACAGTGGATTTATTCAGATAGCACACTGCCATGGCTGGGAGGGTCTAGTGGATTCAGAGGATCACAGTGGATTTATTCAGATAGCACACTGCCATGGCTGGGAGGGTCTAGTGGATTCAGAGGATCACAGTGGATTTATTCAGATAGCACACTGCCATGGCTGGGAGGGTCTAGTGGATTCAGAGGATCACAGTGGATTTATTCAGATAGCACACTGCCATGGCTGGGAGGGTCTAGTGGATTCAGAGGATCACAGTGGATTTATTCAGATAGCACACTGCCATGGCTGGGAGGGTCTAGTGGATTCAGAGGATCACAGTGGATTTATTCAGATAGCACACTGCCATGGCTGGGAGGGTCTAGTGGATTCAGAGGATCACAGTGGATTTATTCAGATAGCACACTGCCATGGCTGGGAGGGTCTAGTGGATTCAGAGGATCACAGTGGATTTATTCAGATAGCACACTGCCATGGCTGGGAGGGTCTAGTGGATTCAGAGGATCACAGTGGATTTATTCAGATAGCACACTGCCATGGCTGGGAGGGTCTAGTGGATTCAGAGGATCACAGTGGATTTATTCAGATAGCACACTGCCATGGCTGGGAGGGTCTAGTGGATTCAGAGGATCACAGTGGATTTATTCAGATAGCACACTGCCATGGCTGGGAGGGTCTAGTGGATTCAGAGGATCACAGTGGATTTATTCAGATAGCACACTGCCATGGCTGGGAGGGTCTAGTGGATTCAGAGGATCACAGTGGATTTATTCAGATAGCACACTGCCATGGCTGGGAGGGTCTAGTGGATTCAGAGGATCACAGTGGATTTATTCAGATAGCACACTGCCATGGCTGGGAGGGTCTAGTGGATTCAGAGGATCACAGTGGATTTATTCAGATAGCACACTGCCATGGCTGGGAGGGTCTAGTGGATTCAGAGGATCACAGTGGATTTATTCAGATAGCACACTGCCATGGCTCTAGATTCAGCACAGTGGATTTATTCACTGCCATGGCTGGGAGGGTCTAGTGGATTCAGAGGATCACAGTGGATTTATTCAGATAGCACACTGCCATGGCTGGGAGGGTGGAGGTTATTCACTGGCTGTTGTGTTTTAGAAAGCTGGTAATCCTCTTCTGATTTGAGGCTGCTTTGCATTTTGCAGCCGCAGTGTAATCATACTCAGATTATCCTGCTGCCCTTGGCTGGGCTGTTCTTAGCTGTGCTGCCTCATGCTGTCTGCTGTTGGATTAGCAGAGCCCAGTTAATCAATGCCACACAGCAGCCTCCTCTATATCAGCCACAGAACAATGCCCAGCCAGCACCGGGCCGCGGAGCACAAAGATTACCTCCCACTGGGAAGGGGGAGTGGGGGAATGGAGTGCACAGGGACCCGGGCTGCACAGAGGGCTGGAATTAGACAAGTGATGGTACTGCTGCTGTTTCTGCTGTTTGAAGTTGTGGTTGTGTGAGTGCTCTCTCTACGATCTCTGCTTCACAGCCACCATGAGCCTGCCTGGCAGAGAAACAAACAGCCAGCAGCAATTTGTATTTTGAGGGGGAGCGTTCACTCTGGATATCACTATCTGCCCACTACGCAAATTATACCAGGCCCAGATCAGAGCCTTACTCATCCTTACTGATCAATCACACTGCCTACACTCGCCCTGAACGCGACCTCAAACAGCAAGCTGGGGATTTGAAAATCGATCAAAAGATGTTTCCAGGGCAGATTCGCGAAGCC
>NC_054541.1:50932698-50935198 GCF_017654505.1 Polyodon spathula | reverse complement strand
TCCCCACCCAAACAACATCCACACCCAAACAGCATCTATACCCAAACAACATCCACACCCAAACAGCATCCACACCCAAACAACATCCACACCCAAACAACATCCACACCCAAACAGCATCTACACCCAAACAACATCCCACACCCAAACAACATCCACACCCAAACAACATCCACACCCAAACAACATCCACACCCAAACAACATCCACACCCAAACAGCATCCACACCCAAACAGCATCCACACCCAAACAACATCCACACCCAAACAACATCCACACCCAAACAGCATCCACACCCAAACAACATCCACACCCAAACAACATCGACACCCAAACAGCATCTATACCCAAACAACATCCACACCCAAACAACATCCACACCCAAACAACATCCACACCCAAACAACATCCACACCCAAACAACATCCACACCCAAACAACATCCACACCCAAACAACAACCACACCCAAACAACACCCACACCCAAACAACATCCACACCCAAACAACATCCACACCCAAACAACATCCACACCCAAACAACATCCACACCCAAACAACATCCACACCCAAACAACATCCACACCCAAACAACATCCACACCCAAACAACATCCACACCCAAACAACATCCCCACACCCAAACAACATCCACACCCAAACAACATCCACACCCAAACAACATCCACACCCAAACAACATCCACACCCAAACAACATCCACACCCAAACAACATCCACACCCAAACAACATCCACACCCAAACAGCATCCACACCCAAACAACATCCACACCCAAACAACATCCACACCCACACCACAAACAACAACATCCACACCCAAACAACATCCACACCCAAACAACATCCACACCCAAACAGCATCCACACCCAAACAACATCCACACCCAAACAGCATCCACACCCAAACAGCATCCACACCCAAACAGCACCCACACCCAAACAGCATTCACCCCCAAACAACACTGACACTCAAACAACATCCACCCCCAAACAGCACCGACACTCAAACAGCATTCACCCCCAAACACCATTCACCCCCAATCTAATATGTCGCGGTAGAATATAATTTGATGATGTTGAATGACTGTTTATCATACTTACATATCAATTTGAATAAAAACATACATGTATCAAAATGGAATAACGATTACAGAGAATACAAACTAATTATCATATTAGTAAAAATCCAACAGTTGCCTCACTTGATGATTAGGGTAATCTTGAGTTGAAAAACAGTGACTATGTGAGTTCCAGTGCAGTGACTGGTGAGTTCCAGTGCAGTGACCGGTGAGTTCCAGTGCAGTGACTGTGAGTTCCAGTGCAGTGACCGGTGAGTTCCAGTGCAGTGACTGGTGAGTTCCAGTGCAGTGACTGGTGAGTTCCAGTGCAGTGACTGGTGAGTTCCAGTGCAGTGACCGGTGAGTTCCAGTGCAGTGCCTGGTGAGTTCCAGTGCAGTGACCGGTGAGTTCCAGTGCAGTGACCATGGTGAGTTCCAGTGCAGTGACCGGTGAGTTCCAGTGCAGTGACCGGTGAGTTCCAGTGCAGTGACCGGTGTGCAGTTCCAGTGCAGTGACCGGTGAGTTCCAGTGCAGTGACCGATGCGTTCCAGTGCAGTGACCGGTGCGTTCCAGTGCAGTGACCCGGTGAGTTCCAGTGCAGTGTGCAGTGCCTGGTGAGTTCCAGTGCAGTGACCGGCGAGTTCCAGTGCAGTGAGTTCCAGTGCAGTGACCGGTGAGTTCCAGTGCAGTGACTGGTGAGTTCCAGTGCAGTGACCGGTGAGTTCCAGTGCAGTGACTGGTGAGTTCCAGTGCAGTGACTGGTGAGTTCCAGTGCAGTGACCGGCAAGTTCCAGTACAGTGCCTGGTGCGTTCCAGTGCAATGACCAGTGAGTTCCAGTGCAGTGACCGGTGAGTTCCAGTGCAGTGACCGGTGAGTTCCAGTGCAGTGACCGGTGCGTTCCAGTGCAGTGACCGGTGCGTTCCAGTGCAGTGCCCGGTGAGTTCCAGCGCAGTGCCTGGTGAGTTCCAGTGCAGTGACCGGTGAGTTCCAGTGCAGTGCCTGGTGAGTTCCAGTGCAGTGACCGGTGAGTTCCAGTGCAGTGCCTGGTGAGTTCCAGTGCAGTGACCGGTGAGTTCCAGTGCAGTGACTGGTGAGTTCCCACGCAGTGCCTGGTGAGTTCCAGTGCAGTGACCGGTGAGTTCCAGTGCAGTGACTGGTGAGTTCCAGCGCAGTGACTGGTGAGTTCCAGTGCAGTGCCTGGTGAGTTCCAGTGCAGTGACTGGTGAGTTCCAGTGCAGTGACTGGTGACGGCACAGGATTCAAGACTGCAAGACTGGACTTTCCCTGTTCAGTCACAATTACACCACTGACCACACTCCATTCGACAACAACTAACACAATGTCAAGTGAAAAGAGTACAGTAGAAAATCGGAACTTTGTGAGGACATTTCATTCCATCCCCTGAAGAAGAGGACAGAAT
>NC_054541.1:50867698-50927698 GCF_017654505.1 Polyodon spathula | reverse complement strand
TTGCACGTGAAGTGCTGTTCAATCCTCGTAACAAAATACAAATATACATTTTAAACACTCGTATTATACAGACCCGTTTTTATCCCGTGTACCAATGACTATACACCAACATTAACACACAACACACAACATATAAAAGAAAATACACACAGGAGTGGGCACTTCGTCACTAATTTTAGCCTCCATCTTAAAGGGTCATTCCCTGGCATTGAGAGTCCTCCTCCTGTGCTTCCAGCCAGCCTGCCTGCCCCTCCAAGCCCCTGCTAAGCACAGACAGCTGCTCCCATTCCCAGTTTAACACTCTGGACCTGCTCCAGGCCGTTAAAGTGCCCTTCTCCTGTCAGATGGGAGCAGAGCCAGATTCACTGTGACAAGCTGGGCCCCTGGTCACCAGTACAGCTGGTACTGGGTCCGGACCAGGGCTGTCAGTGTGTATGAGATTCTCATTGTAGTGAGATCCTGGGGTCTGGACCAGGGCTGTCAGTGTGTATGAGATTCTCATTGTAGTGAGATCTTGGGCTCCCTCTTTATAATTCTGTAGTAGGGAGCCACGGGTAAGAGGCCATGCAGTTTGGGTTCTGTCTTATAGAGAATACAAGCGCTAGTGTAATGGCATTAATGGGCAAATAGGAGCCATGACTGTACCGTCTTACAACCTGGAAAGGGTTGCGTTATATTTGTCTCAGTCTTTCCTGGAGACACAGATAGCATTGGTGGTGCTTTCTTTCTTTACAATGCACCTGGGTATCTGTTGTTGTGTCAGTCACGGCAATTTACAGCGGTCAGCGTGACTGGGCAATAACCACTTCCAGAAAAATGAAGACCACAATGTCCCACCCACTCACTTTGTGTTAGCAGTGGAATGAATAGCAACGAAAACCAGCTGCGGCTATTGTTGAACTTGTAGGGTGTCCTTCTGATTAAAAAGGGGTCTGTCTGAGTGGGGTTCAAAGGGCAATAAATACTGCATACCCTAAACTAAACCTCCAGCCTATTGTACAGCCCACTGGATCTGATTTTCAAAGCTGGTATTTCTGTGCAGTATGTAAATCTGCTTTAATAAAGCTCCAGAATAAAAAGAGCAAAACACATTTGTACTAAATTACTTCCACAGCAAAACAGAACATTAAATGCAAATCAAAAGCAAAGCGGTAAAGCGATTAATATAATCGTATCCCAATTAGATCCTTTATCCCAAGTTCCACATTTTAAACCAGGAGCTTGCCTACCCCACCCTTCTAGCCCACAGGGTAACCAGTCTCATCTTAAACAAGGCAGTAATTTATCTGCAGAGCGGCTTCTCCTGTCTAGCAGGCAGTGCAGATGAAGGAGCAGTCTGTCACTTAGAGATCTCCCTGTACACACATCACTTCCACATGGGGCAGTGAGAGCACTGCAGCAAAAACAGACATGACCCAAGCGACTGAGGAGTGCCCCGGGGGAGAGGGGACGCATTCACTGTCACTCAGACTGTCTGGAGCCAGAGAGAATGGGAGCCACACTCCCAGCACTCACAGACAAAACAACCCTTGCTGTACATATAGAGGTCATGGGCGATTCCAGGGGTCTGGGAAGTGAATCGCACACCTGCACTGCACTTTCACTATGAAGACACTTTACATACCAGTTCCACACACGCACACGCACACGCACACGCACACGCACACGCACACGCACACGCACACGCACGCACGCACACACACACCAGTACAGTAATGAAGCTGGATGACTGTGACAGGCAACAGTTTTGAAATTCCAAATCCAGGCCATTCCATTCCAGGACTTGGCCCGAGTCAGGACTTAAATGTGCATTTCAGTCTGCCGTTGCTTTCCAGTGCACAGGCAGGAAAGGTTTTTAGATGACTGTTCTTCTGGGAAAACTTGCTCTCCACATACAGGGTATTTATACATATTTGGTTTGGATAAAAAACCCTACCATTGTAACCCTGTTGACTGTAGCTGCTTTACTGGCAGTGTTTGCTGCAGACCTCTGTGTCAAGAAATAGGTGTATGAGTTTATAACAGGGCCTCAGCAAATGCCAGCAGAGGAGGGTGAGCGTAGAACATGATGATATATGTCGACAAAGTGAATGGTATTGTAATGCAATGAGCCAGTACACACCAGGCAGGTAATCCAGTGCAGGATCACAGTGTGCTCTACAGTACCAAGAGTACTGCTGTGTAATATTTCAGCTTCAGTCAGCTAACTCTGCCCTTAGAAACAAGCCCTATAGGAATCTATAGATATTATAGAAAATCCACATACAATTAAAGAAATACATTGCCAGGTTTGGAGAACAATACAGTATATAAATCAACACAAATCCATAACAGATAACTATAGCAAGCAAGTGTGATTTATAGATATATCTATAGGTTATGAAAACAATCCTGTTGCTTTTCTACAGTGATCTATAGTTTATTTTGATTTGATTTTTCTGAGGATCTGCTAAAGACTTGTCAGGTTATAGACGCTCCTCAGTGATACATTGAAATAGTACAGATGCTGTTCTTGTTTGTTAATGAAAACAGCACCCAACCCTTTTAACTGCACACCTGTGTCGGCTGTGCTGTAACATCTCATGAGTGCGTCTCTCTGAGGAATCAATATGCTGGCAAGACTGCCTGTGCTATTCCTACAGGAAACAAGCACGCCGTCTCTCTGTGTCTCTCACTCACAGAGGGAGCGTCTACAGCTGACTGCCTCAGTCTAGCCAGCACATCCTCAGACACTGTGGAGGCTGTGCCATATTTTTCTTTTTCAAAGTGCCAAACCTGTGCCTCCATTTTGAGGAGAACTCCTCTCGGTCTAACTTGAAGACTCCGGTTTTACTTCTCAGCCTTCTCTAAACCTTTCAGCGAGAGAATGAATGAATCAAGAATATTAATAACCATCATCATCATAACAACAATAATAATATCAATACGCATCTGATCTATTCTGCTGCTGATGCAATAGTTATCTCGTATCATTTTCATATCACAGTCGAGGAAGAAAATGCATTTTAATTCAAAACTGTCAAGCAACACTTAATTTATACCAATGCATCTTCAACAAAAAGCGCTCTCTGAAGACAAATGAATGTTGCAGCCGGCAGTCTAAACAGGAAGCAAATCCATCCATTCTGCCAGCAATCGGGAACGTCAAGCACGGAATATTATTAAAACTTAATAGGAAGAAGCACATGCTCTTATTCGAATACGGTACAAGCACGCTTCCCCAATGAAGCGGGTCAAAAACACCTGATTATCACATCTGCAACTCCAGCAGCCGCAAATCAGCACACGTTTACCTTTCTGGGCAACACGGCATGACTTCACTGTGTAACCACAAGGATATTCACGTTTCACTGGCATTATAACAGCTAGCTATCTGTGCTTGTAATGTATTCAAATTTAAACTATAGAGAGGGTTTTCACTGAACGAGATTCCACGAAAAGAACTCATTGAGAAGTGCATTTCATTTACAAGAGGGTCCTGGAGAGACAGCACCCAGCACACCATCATACTCCTATCACAAGAGGGTCCTGGAGAGACAGCACCCAGCACATCATCATACTCCTATCACAAGAGGGTCCTGGAGAGACAGCACCCACACATATCATCATACTCCTATCACAAGAGGGTCCTGGAGAGACAGCACCCACACATATCATCATACTCCTATCACAAGAGGGTCCTGGAGAGACAGCACCCAGCACATCATCATACTCCTATCACAAGAGGGTCCTGGAGAGACAGCACCCAGCACATCATCATACTCCTATCACAAGAGGGTCCTGGAGAGACAGCACCCAGCACACCATCATACTCCTATCACAAGAGAGTCCTGGAGAGACAGCACCCAGCACACCATCATACTCCTATCACAAGAGGGTCCTGGAGAGACAGCACCCAGCACATCATCATACTCCTATCACAAGAGGGTCCTGGAGAGACAGCACCCAGCACACCATCATACTCCTATCACAAGAGGGTCCTGGAGAGACAGCACCCAGCACACCATCATACTCCTATCACAAGAGGGTCCTGGAGAGACAGCACCCAGCACACCATCATACTCCTATCACAAGAGGGTCCTGGAGAGACAGCACCCAGCACACCATCATACTCCTATCACAAGAGGGTCCTGGAGAGACAGCACCCAGCACATCATCATACTCCTATCACAAGAGGGTCCTGGAGAGACAGCACCCAGCACATCATCATACTCCTATCACAAGAGGGTCCTGGAGAGACAGCACCCAGCACATCATCATACTCCTATCACAAGAGGGTCCTGGAGAGACAGCACCCAGCACATCATCATACTCCTATCACAAGAGGGTCCTGGAGAGAACAACATCCAGGACCCCATTGACAGTGGTGACCAGACAGCAAAAAGAAGGGAGGTCATGATTGTTGGGGACTCCATATTGAGAAACACAGCAAGTTCAGTTCGCAGTTTGGACCCCCTTACTACAACAGTGTGCTGCCTTCCGGGAGCCTCGGTCAAGCACATCACTGAGAACGTGGACAGGCTCCTAGAACGAACAGGAGACGACCCGGTAGTAGTCGTCCACATCGGTACAAACAACATTGGAAGAGACAGACCAAAATCCCTGCAAAACAAATTCAGAGAGCTAGGAAGGAAATTAAAAGAGAAAACCAAAACTGTGGTATTTTCTGGTATACTACCCGCACCTTGCAAAGGACCATATGGACAGCTGGAAATAATAAATCAAAACCAATGGTTGAAGACGTGGTGCACACGGGAAGGCTTCACCTATCTTGATCATTGGACCACTTTCTACAACGAGGACTATCTGTATAGACGGGATGGACTGCACTTAAATAACAAGGGAACTAGTCTACTTGGAGAAAAGATCCTCGAGCAGGTTCGGAAGCATTTAAACTAGAAAGGAAGGGGGGAGAAATCAACAAAAAAACAGAAGGGAGACCGCATCAAAACAAGAACAACAACTCAGGTAAGACAACCATTAAATGTATTTATCTAAATGCTAGAAGTATCAGAAACAAAATTCTAGAACTTGAAGCTACTGCACTAACAGGTAACTATGATGTGATAGGTGTTACAGAAACGTGGTTATCTGAGAGTGATGGGGACGAATATAATATTTGTGGGTATACACTGTATAGGAAAGACAGGCAGGACAGAAGAGGAGGAGGGGTAGCGCTATACATAAGAAACAGTCTTGAAGCCCAGGTGTTAAACCTGGACAAAGAAAATAAAACCGAATCAATATGGGTCAGAATAACAGACAAAAATTCAAAAGGCATAATAATAGGAGCATGCTATAGACAGCCAGATTCAGACGGTGAGCACAATAATCTGTTATACAATGACATTAGAAATGTGTGTAGCAAAGGAGAAGCCATACTAATGGGGGATTTCAACTTCCCCCAAATAAAATGGGAAAACCCGGTGGGTAGCGCGAAGGATGAAATAGAAATGGTGGAAATGACAAATGACTGCTTCCTAACACAATTTGTGAAGGCACCCACTAGAGGGGAGGCATGCCTTGATTTAGTCTTTTCAAATAACGAAGATAGAATAACTAAAACAGAGGTCAGAGAACCACTGGCAAACTCAGACCACAACATGGTCTCATTTGAAGTGTTTTTTAAATCCTCAAAAGTAAAGACTAAAGCTAAGGTTTACAATTTTAGAAAAGCAAACTATGAAGGTATGAAACAGAGACTAACAGAAGTAGATTGGAGTAAAATAGAGAAAACACCCACAGAAGAAGGATGGTTGTTCTTCAAAAACGTAGTACTAGAGGCGCAAAACAATTATATCCCTAAAGTAGACAAATCTAAATGTAAAACTAAATTGCCAAAATGGTTTAATAGATCAATTAAAAAAAATATTCAGCGAAAAAAAGGCACTTTACAGAGCATTAAAAAAAGGACCAAAAAGAAAGTACACAGAAAGAGTACACAGAACTGCAAATGCAAGTCAAAAAGGAAGTTAGAAAGGCCAAGAGAGAAATAGAAATGAACATTGCTAAGGGAGCTAAAACCAATTCCAAAATGTTTTTCCAATATTACAACAGCAAGAGAACATTCAAAGAGGAGATTAAATGTTTAAGAGATACAAATGGCAAAATCGTAGAGGAAGAAAAAAAAATAGCAAATATGTTAAATGATTACTTTTCACAAGTTTTTACAAAGGAAGATACTGACAACATGCCCCACATGTCATCCAGTTCCTATCCAGTTTTAAATAACTTTAGCATAACTGAGGCAGAAGTGTTAAAGGGACTAGGAGCTCTTAAAATAAACAAATCCCCTGGGCCGGATGAGATCCTCCCAGTAGTACTCAAAGAAATGAAAGAAGTAATTTACAAACCGCTAACCAAGATCATGCAGCAGTCTCTTGACACAGGGGTGGTACCGACAGACTGGAAAATTGCAAACGTAATACCGATCCACAAAAAGGGAAACAAAACTGAACCAGGTAACTACAGACCAGTAAGCCTGACTTCTATTATATGCAAACTTATGGAAACTATAATAAGATCCAAAATGGAAAATTACCTATATGGTAACAGGGTCCTGGGAGACAGTCAACATGGTTTTAGGAAAGGGAGATCGTGTCTAACTAACTTGCTTGATTTTTTTGAGGATGCAACATCGATAATGGATAATTGCAAAGCATATGACATGGTTTATTTAGATTTCCAGAAAGCTTTTGACAAAGTCCCGCACAAAAGATTAATTCTCAAACTGAACGCAGTTGGGATTCAAGGAAACACATGTACATGGATTAGGGAGTGGTTAACATGTAGAAAACAGAAAGTACTGATTAGAGGAAAAACCTCAGAATGGAGTGTGGTAACCAGCGGTGTACCACAGGGATCAGTATTAGGTCCTCTGCTATTCCTAATCTACATTAATGATTTAGATTCTGGTATAGTAAGCAAACTTGTTAAATTTGCAGACGACACAAAAGTAGGAGGAGTGGCAAACACTGTTTAGCAGCAAAGGTCATTCAAAATGATCTAGACAAGATTCAGAACTGGGCAGACACATGGCAAATGACATTTAATAGAGAAAAGTGTAAGGTACTGCACGCAGGAAATAAAAATGTACATTATAAATATCATATGGGAGATATTGAAATTGGAGAAGGAATCTATGAAAAAGACCTAGGAGTTTTTGTTGACTCAGAAATGTCTTCATCTAGGCAATGTGGGGAAGCTATAAAAAAGGCTAACAAGATGCTCGGATACATTGTGAAAAGTGTTGAATTTAAATCAAGGGAAGTAATGTTAAAACTGTACAATGCACTTGTAAGACCTCATCTTGAATATTGTGTGCAGTTCTGGTCACCTCGCTATAAAAAAGATATTGCTGCTCTAGAAAGAGTGCAAAGAAGAGCGACCAGAATTATTCCGGGCTTAAAAGGCATGTCATATGCAGACAGGCTAAAAGAATTGAATCTGTTCAGTCTTGAACAAAGAAGACTACGTGGCGACCTAATTCAAGCATTCAAAATTCTAAAAGGTATTGACAGTGTCGACGCAAGGGACTTTTTCAGCCTGAAAAAAGAAACAAGGACCAGGGGTCACAAATGGAGTTTAGAAAAAGGGGCATTCAGAACAGAAAATAGGAGACACTTTTTTACACAGAGAATTGTGAGGGTCTGGAATCAACTCCCCAGTAATGTTGTTGAAGCTGACACCCTGGGATCCTTCAAGAAGCTGCTTGATGAGATTTTGGGATCAATAAGCTACTAACAACCAAACTCCTAAGATGGGCCGAATGGCCTCCTCTCGTTTGTAAACTTTCTTATGTTCTTATGTTCTTATGAGAGAGACAACACCCAGCACACCATCATACTCCTATCACAAGAGGGTCCTGGAGAGACAGCACCCAGCACATCATCATACTCCTATCACAAGAGGGTCCTGGAGAGACAGCACCCAGCACATCATCATACTCCTATCACAAGAGAGTCCTGGAGAGACAGCACCCAGCACACCATCATACTCCTATCACAAGAGGGTCCTGGAGAGACAGCACCCAGCACATCATCATACTCCTATCACAAGAGGGTCCTGGAGAGACAGCACCCAGCACATCATCATACTCCTATCACAAGAGGGTCCTGGAGAGACAGCACCCAGCACATCATCATCATACTCCTATCACAAGAGGGTCCTGGAGAGACAGCACCCACACATATCATCATACTCCTATCACAAGAGGGTCCTGGAGAGACAGCACCCACACATATCATCATACTCCTATCACAAGAGGGTCCTGGAGAGACAGCACCCACACATATCATCATACTCCTATCACAAGAGGGTCCTGGAGAGACAGCACCCACACATATCATCATACTCCTATCACAAGAGGGTCCTGGAGAGACAGCACCCAGCACACCATCATACTCCTATCACAAGAGGGTCCTGGAGAGACAGCACCCAGCACACCATCATACTCCTATCACAAGAGGGTCCTGGAGAGACAGCACCCAGCACATCATCATACTCCTATCACAAGAGGGTCCTGGAGAGACAGCACCCACACATATCATCATACTCCTATCACAAGAGGGTCCTGGAGAGACAGCACCCAGCACACCATCATACTCCTATCACAAGAGGGTCCTGGAGAGACAACACCCAGCACACCATCATACTCCTATCACAAGAGGGTCCTGGAGAGACAGCACCCAGCACATCATCATACTCCTATCACAAGAGGGTCCTGGAGAGACAACACCCAGCACACCATCATACTCCTATCACAAGAGGGTCCTGGAGAGACAGCACCCAGCACACCATCATACTCCTATCACAAGAGAGTCCTGGAGAGACAGCACCCAGCACATCCATCATACTCCTATCACAAGAGAGTCCTGGAGAGACAGCACCCAGCACACCATCATACTCCTATCACAAGAGGGTCCTGGAGAGACAGCACCCAGCACATCATCATACTCCTATCACAAGCCATGGCCACGGGTGTGATGACAGCATGCTTTGCTTGCAATTTTCAAATCTGACAATTTTCAACAATCCCGGGTCGTTTAAAGTGTTACATTGTGTTAAATTGTTACATGATGTTGCAATCCCGGGTCTGTTTAAAGTGTTACATTGTGTTACAATCCCGGGTCTGTTTAAAGTGTTACATTGTGTTGCAATGCCGGGGTCCAGGAATATTATTGTTGTTATTATTATATTTCTTAATGAACGGTAACCCTAAGATACGCTGGCTGTGCTGCCTGCACTCAGCGGCTCTGTATTCGCACCTGGGCGCTGATGCACGAATTCCACAAAGCAGGCTGCTGCTGTGCGGAGGCGCAGGAGCTCCCTGTAGATATCGAGGCGCCAGGCAGGGCAATGCGGGTCCCACTGCACACACACACACACACACACCTCGGGACAGTGCTGCGGATCCTAGTCCTAACACGATGCGCTAGCACTTACCGGACGTCAGCTGCATCCAGCCGCAGATCTTGTAGGCAGTGGCGGTGCTGCAGAAGAAGAAGAGGGTGAAGCAGACGATACAGGTGATGACCATCACCATGGACATCCCTATGAAGAACGAGGCCGCTTTGAAGGCGCCGGAGGGGATGGTGTCGAAGTCGGTGAAGCTGCCCCGGCACGTCAGCTCCCTGGAGATCCCGTTCCCGATGCAGTAGTGGAAGAGGCCGAAGTAGCCGGCTTGCGGCGTGTCCACTCCGTCCCCGATCCAGTAGGGCTCTATGAAACACACCACGTTAACGATGGCGAATAAGATGGTGAAAATCGCCCACAGGACTCCGATCGCCCGGGAATTCCTCAAGTAGTTCGTTTGGTAAATCTTCGCAGCGTCCTGTGCTGGTAGCATGGCTGCGGCGGTGCCGGGCACCATCTCTAACGCGGCTGTTACTGTCAGTGTGATTATCAATATTTATAATGTCGTTATGATTATGAAATACCTGCCGCGTGCGTCCTTACACCCGTTTATTTCTGTTAATATTATTATTAATCACCAACAGCAATTAACTGTGCGAGAAGCAATTCACATCGCTTCCTCAGTCAAGTGAGTAAATAAATAAGGAGAGAAATCCGTCATTTTCTCTTTCTCCTTCAAATTATAATTCGTGGTCGTTCTCAGTGTTTATTATTAGACGAAGATCCCAGCTGCTCTCTCTCTTTCTCTCTCTCTCGGTGTTTGCGATCCTGTCACAGCATCTGCTTTCTGGTTTAATGTTTAACTGTGTAATTGAAACACGCCATTTGACCCGGCTGCTGTAAAGAGAATATCAGATCACACCTCGGAAAATGTGGACTGCAAACACAGGAATAACCCCAATGAAATGCTTTTTTTTTAGCTACAATATCCAGGTTATTGCATTTCGCTATGACGTGAGGGAGAAGTCAAATTAAAACACCGGATTTTACCTCCGGATTAGAGGAGAAAACTGCAGTCCGTTGCCACGGAGATCATTCTTTTGAACAACCTTCAGTCTCCGATGACACACATTTGATACAAAAATGGCGATAAAATATCAAAAAGCAGGTCTCGTTTCTGTATTATTATTATTATTATTATTATTATTATTATTATTATTATTATTATTATTGTTTAAAGCCCTCTTTGCATTATCGAGAATATAATGTATTCAGAGCATGTATTAAAATTAGCAGCAGTGCATTTCTTCAGTGAAGAAGAAAAAAAACTAAAACAGAAACCAACATAAAAATAAATAAAATCCATTGCCTCTCTCCGGCTCCTTGTCTGTAACCGCGTCAACACCGAAAATTGAAAAATCTTCTCCGGTTTTCTTCACGGTGTCATCTATGTGTCTCTGCTCAGATAAAGCATGCTTAGTTTCAGATGCAGCGCACAGCCTCCCCTCCTGCTCGGCTCCTGTGTGCGACACTGCTCGCTCCCCAGCGCTCACTGCGCGATTCCTGCAAGCGGAGAGCCGCAGCCTCGGGTGTGCTCAGCGCCGGTGCAAGATGGAAACCAAAGTTATGCCGCTGAAATTGCATTTTTGTTAAAGGCATCCAACAAAAAGGCTGCCTTCAGTTGAAGATCCAGCATGCTGCTTGAACAACATGGTGGCTACTGGCTGCTAAGAACGCCAATAATTAAAATTAATACGTAAACCAAACAGGCGCATTCTGACAAGGTGTGTGTGTGTCTGTGTCTGTGTCTGGTGTGGATCATATATATATATATATATATATATATATATATATATATATATATATATATATATATATATATATATGTATTGTACGTAGTTTTGGAGTTATAGTGAACACCTATAGTCATTGAAGCTGCAGTGTCCCACATTCATGTTTAATTTGACTGGAAACTACAACCTTGTTTCCCCCAGTTTGTTTTCATTGTCTGTGGGACCCGTGCTGTGTTGAAACCTGCTTGTAAATATGCAATATACTACTGTACGTGCTGCAGTAAAGGGTTATACACAACACAACCACGCTCTGCTACAGCCGAGGAAGCAAGCAGATATTATTTGTATTTCCAAATTATGTTTTTGCTTTCCAGGAATTCCTCAAACCCACTGCCTTCCACACTGCAGCCCAACACTCTAATCTCTGAGCTACTCAAACCCACTGCCTTCCACCCTGCAGCCCAACACTAACCACTGATCTCCTCAAACCCACTGCCTTCCACTCTGCAGCCCAGCACTCTAATCACTGAGCTATTCAAACCCACTGCCTTCCACACTGCAGCCCAACACTAACCACTGAGCTACTGAAACCCAATGCCTTCCACACTGCAGCCCAGCACTCTAACCACTGAGCTACTCAAACCCACTGCCTTCCACACTGCAGCCCAGCACTCTAACCACTGAGCTACTCAAACCCACTGCCTTCCACACTGCAGCCCAGCACTCTAACCACTGAGCTACTCAAACCCACTGCCTTCCACCCTGCAGCCCAGCACTCTAACCACTGAGCTACTCAAACCCACTGCCTTCCACACTGCAGCCCAGCACTCTAATCTCTGAGCTACTCAAACCCACTGCCTTCCACACTGCAGCCCAACACTCTAACCACTGAGCTACTGAAACCCAATGCCTTCCACACTGCAGCCCAGCACTCTAACCACTGAGCTACTCAAACCCACTGCCTTCCACACTGCAGCCCAGCACTCTAATCACTGAGCTACTCAAACCCACTGCCTTCCACACTGCAGCCCAGCACTCTAATCACTGAGCTACTCAAACCCACTGCCTTCCACACTGCAGCCCAGCACTCTAACCACTGAGCTACTCAAACACACTGCCTTCCACACTGCAGCCCAGCACTCTAACCACTGAGCTACTCAAACCCACTGCCTTCCACACTGCAGCCCAGCACTCTAACCACTGAGCTACTCAAACCCACTGCCTTCCACACTGCAGCCCAGCACTCTAACCACTGAGCTACTCAAACCCACTGCCTTCCACACTGCAGCCCAGCACTCTAACCACTGAGCTACTCAAACCCACTGCCTTCCACACTGCAGCCCAGCACTCTAACCACTGAGCTACTCAAACCCACTGCCTTCCACACTGCAGCCCAGCACTCGAACCACTGAGCTACTCAAACACACTGCCTTCCACCCTGCAGCCCTGCACACGAACCACTGAGCTCCTCAAACCCACTGCCTTCCACACTGCAGCCCAACACTCTAACCACTGAGCTACTCAAACCCACTGCCTTCCACACTGCAGCCCAGCACTCTAACCACTGAGCTACTCAAACCCACTGCCTTCCACCCTGCAGCCTTGCACTCGAACCACTGAGCTACTCAAACCCACTGCCTTCCACACTGCAGCCCAGCACTCTAACCACTGAGCTACTCAAACCCACTGCCTTCCACACTGCAGCCCAGCACTAACCACTGAGCTACTCAAACCCACTGCCTTCCACACTGCAGCCCAGCACTCTAACCACTGAGCTACTCAAACCCACTGCCTTCCACACTGCAGCCCAGCACTTTCTAACCACTGAGCTACTCAAACCCACTGCCTTCCACACTGCAGCCCAGCACTCTAACCACTGAGCTACTCAAACCCACTGCCTTCCACACTGCAGCCCAGCACTCTAACCACTGAGCTACTCAAACCCACTGCCTTCCACACTGCAGCCCAGCACTCTAACCACTGAGCTACTCAAACACACTGCCTTCCACCCTGCAGCCCAGCACTCTAACCACTGAGCTACTCAAACCCACTGCCTTCCACACTGCAGCCCAGCACTCTAACCACTGAGCTACTCAAACCCACTGCCTTCCACCCTGCAGCCCAGCACTCTAACCACTGAGCTACTCAAACCCACTGCCTTCCACCCTGCAGCCCAGCACTCTAACCACTGAGCTACTCAAACCCACTGCCTTCCACACTGCAGCCCAGCACTCTAACCACTGAGCTACTCAAACCCACTGCCTTCCACACTGCAGCCCAGCACTCTAATCACTGAGCTACTCAAACCCACTGCCTTCCACACTGCAGCCCAGCACTCTAACCACTGAGCTACTCAAACCCACTGCCTTCCACACTGCAGCCCAACACTCTAACCACTGAGCTACTCAAACCCACTGCCTTCCACACTGCAGCCCAGCACTCTAATCACTGAGCTACTCAAACCCACTGCCTTCCACCCTGCAGCCCAGCACTCTAATCACTGAGCTACTCAAACCCACTGCCTTCCACACTGCAGCCCAACACTCTAATCACTGAGCTACTCAAACACACTGCCTTCCACACTGCAGCCCAACACTCTAACCACTGAGCTACTCAAACCCACTGCCTTCCACACTGCAGCCCAACACTCTAATCACTGAGCTACTCAAACCCACTGCCTTCCACACTGCAGCCCAACACTCTAATCACTGAGCTACTCAAACCCACTGCCTTCCACCCTGCAGCCCAACACTTTCTAAACCACTGAGCTACTCAAACACACTGCCTTCCACACTGCAGCCCAACACTCTAATCACTGAGCTACTCAAACCCACTGCCTTCCACCCTGCAGGCCAGCACTCTAACCACTGAGCCACTCCTTGCAGTAGCCCCAAACCCTGACCTCAGCACTCCCTTTAAATGCTGCAGTATCCCCAGCGGTCTGCCTCCTCGGGGGCTAATGAAAGTGCAGGGAAGTTTGTTAGATAGCCGATAGAAGCTGGAGCAATGAGATCTCTGGGGACTGGCCTCGGCATATATGAATGATGTCCAGAGCACAACAGAATTTTATTACAAAGAAACTCAACTTGTATTCTACCTTAATAATGAATGAATGAAGCTTGAACATCCCCTTTTCATGACGCACTATATACCCACTGCCTTCCACTATGCAGAAGCACTATATAACTGCAGATCTCTTCATGAAACACTATATAACTGCAGATCTCTTCATGAAACTCTATATAACTGCAGATCTCTTCATGAAGCACTATATAACTGCAGATCTCTTTTCATGAAACACTATATAACTGCAGATCTCTTTTCATGAAGCACTATATAACTGCAGATCTCTTTTCATGAAACACTATATAACTGCAGATCTCTTTTCATGAAGCACTATATAACTGCAGATCTCTCTAATCATGAAGCACTATATAACTGCAGATCTCTTCATGAAACACTATATAACTGCAGATCTCTTTTCATGAAACACTATATAACTGCAGATCTCTTTTCATGAAACACTATATAACTGCAGATCTCTTTTCATGAAACACTATATAACTGCAGATCTCTTTTCATGAAACACTATATAACTGCAGATCTCTTTTCATGAAACACTATATAACTGCAGATCTCTTTTCATGAAACACTATATAACTGCATATCTCTTTTCATGAAGTGCTATATAACTGCAGATCTCTTTTCATGAAACACTATATAACTGCAGATCTCTTTTCATGAAACACTATATAACTGCAGATCTCTTTTCATGAAACACTATATAACTGCAGATCTCTTTTCATGAAACACTATATAACTGCAGATCTCTTTTCATGAAGCGCTATATAACTGCATATCTCTTTTCATGAAGTGCTATATAACTGCATATCTCTTTTCATGAAGTGCTATATAACTGCAGATCTCTTTTCATGAAGCGCTATATAACTGCAGATCTCTTTTCATGAAACACTATATAACTGCAGATCTCTTTTCATGAAGCACTATATAACTGCAGATCTCTTTTCATGAAACACTATATAACTGCAGATCTCTTTTCATGAAACACTATATAACTGCAGATCTCTTTTCATGAAGCACTATATAACTGCAGATCTCTTTTCATGAAGCACTATATAACTGCAGATCTCTTTTCATGAAACACTATATAACTGCAGATCTCTTTTCATGAAGCACTATATAACTGCAGATCTCTTTTCATGAAGCGCTATATAACTGCAGATCTCTTCATGAAACACTATATAACTGCAGATCTCTTTTCATGAAACACTATATAACTGCAGATCTCTTTTCATGAAACACTATATAACTGCAGATCTCTTTTCATGAAACACTATATAACTGCAGATCTCTTTTCATGAAGCGCTATATAACTGCAGATCTCTTTTCATGAAACACTATATAACTGCAGATCTCTTTTCATGAAACACTATATAACTGCAGATCTCTTTTCATGAAACACTATATAACTGCAGATCTCTTTTCATGAAGCACTATATAACTGCAGATCTCTTTTCATGAAGCACTATATAACTGCAGATCTCTTTTCATGAAACACTATATAACTGCAGATCTCTTTTCATGAAGCGCTATATAACTGCAGATCTCTTTTCATGAAGCACTATATAACTGCAGATCTCTTTTCATGAAGCGCTATATAACTGCAGATCTCTTTTCATGAAACACTATATAACTGCAGATCTCTTTTCATGAAGCACTATATAACTGCAGATCTCTTTTCATGAAGCACTATATAACTGCAGATCTCTTTTCATGAAGCACTATATAACTGCAGATCTCTTTTCATGAAGCACTATATAACTGCAGATCTCTTTTCATGAAACACTATATAACTGCAGATCTCTTTTCATGAAACACTATATAACTGCAGATCTCTTTTCATGAAGCACTATATAACTGCAGATCTCTTTTCATGAAACACTATATAACTGCAGATCTCTTTTCATGAAACACTATATAACTGCAGATCTCTTTTCATGAAACACTGTATAACTGCAGATCTCTTTTCATGAAACACTATATAACTGCAGATCTCTTTTCATGAAGCGCTATATAACTGCAGATCTCTTTTCATGAAACACTATATAACTGCAGATCTCTTTTCATGAAACACTATATAACTGCAGATCTCTTTTCATGAAGCACTATATAACTGCAGATCTCTTTTCATGAAGTGCTATATAACTGCAGATCTCTTTTCATGAAACACTATATAACTGCAGATCTCTTTTCATGAAGCGCTATATAACTGCAGATCTCTTTTCATGAAGCACTATATAACTGCAGATCTCTTTTCATGAAACACTATATAACTGCAGATCTCTTTTCATGAAACACTATATAACTGCAGATCTCTTTTCATGAAACACTATATAACTGCAGATCTCTTTTCATGAAGCGCTATATAACTGCAGATCTCTTTTCATGAAACACTATATAACTGCAGATCTCTTTTCATGAAACACTATATAACTGCAGATCTCTTTTCATGAAACACTATATAACTGCAGATCTCTTTTCATGAAGCACTATATAACTGCAGATCTCTTTTCATGAAACACTATATAACTGCAGATCTCTTTTCATGAAACACTATATAACTGCAGATCTCTTTTCATGAAACACTATATAACTGCAGATCTCTTTTCATGAAACACTATATAACTGCAGATCTCTTTTCATGAAACACTATATAACTGCAGATCTCTTTTCATGAAACACTATATAACTGCAGATCTCTTTTCATGAAACACTATATAACTGCAGATCTCTTTTCATGAAGCACTATATAACTGCAGATCTCTTTTCATGAAACACTATATAACTGCAGATCTCTTTTCATGAAACACTATATAACTGCAGATCTCTTTTCATGAAACACTATATAACTGCAGATCTCTTTTCATGAAACACTATATAACTGCAGATCTCTTTTCATGAAACACTATATAACTGCAGATCTCTTTTCATGAAGCACTATATAACTGCAGATCTCTTTTCATGAAGCGCTATATAACTGCAGATCTCTTTTCATGAAACACTATATAACTGCAGATCTCTTTTCATGAAACACTATATAACTGCAGATCTCTTTTCATGAAGCACTATATAACTGCAGATCTCTTTTCATGAAACACTATATAACTGCAGATCTCTTTTCATGAAGCGCTATATAACTGCAGATCTCTTTTCATGAAACACTATATAACTGCAGATCTCTTTTCATGAAGCGCTATATAACTGCAGATCTCTTTTCATGAAACACTATATAACTGCAGATCTCTTTTCATGAAGCGCTATATAACTGCAGATCTCTTTTCATGAAACACTATATAACTGCAGATCTCTTCATGAAACACTATATAACTGCAGATCTCTTTTCATGAAGTGCTATATAACTGCAGATCTCTTTTCATGAAGCACTATGTGGTGCATTTAATTACCCGTATTCATTCCATGTTTCTTTGTAACAAATGGTGTTGCTCACATGTATAAGGCATGTATTCACACCCTGGCGATTGTGAGAAGTGTTCATTCATGCATGAATTCATGCCTTACACATGTGAGCAACATCACGTGTTAGAAAGGATCATGGAATGAATATCCAGGTATATTTGGATACAGCAGAGTAACACACATGAATGGCATCTCTCACACACAAATGCACTCACTGTAGGACTGGACATCTCAGTAACCTTGATTACATCTTCAAAGCACACAGAAACTCCAATGCTCATTGAGATGTCACAGTACTCAGGCCCTGTTCGCTGTAAAGGTTAATAGTTATTGTAATTTGTATTCATAGGGTGTAGAGAAAGATGATAATGAATCAATACTGGAACATTGTGGGCTTAAAAGGCATGTCATTATCAGACAGGCTAAAAGAATCAAATCTGTTCAATCTTGAACAAAGAAGACTACGCGGCGACCTAATTCAAGCATTAAATTCTAAAAGGTATTGACAATGTCGACCCAAGGGACTTTTTCGACCTGAAAAAAGAAACAAGGACCAGGGGTCATAAATGGAGATTAGACAAAGGGGCATTCAAAACAGAAAATAGGAGGCACTTTTTTACACAGAGAATTGTGAGGGTCTGGAATCAACTCCCCAGTAATGTTGTTGAAGCTGACACCCTGGGATCCTTCAAGAAGCTGCTTGATGAGATTCTGGGATCAATAAGCTACTAACAACCAAACGAGCAAGATGGGCCGAATGGCCTCCTCTCGTTTGTAAACTTTCTTATGTTCTTATGTTCTAACATAACCTAGAACCCAGAACCACTCAGATGCTGGAGCAACAGAACCCAGAACCAACTGCTGAAATACTGGAGCAACAGAATCCAGAACTATCCACTCAAATACTGGAGCAACAGAACCAACCGCTTAAATATGAGCAACTTAACCCAGAACCAACCACTCAAATATTGGAGCAACAGAACCCAGAACCCAGAACAATTCAAATACTGGAGCAACAGAACCCAGAACCAACTGCTGAAATACTGGAGCAACAGAATCCAGAATCAACCACTCAAATATTGGAGCAACAGAACCCAGAATCAACCGCTCAAATACTGGAGCAACAGAACCCAGAACCAACCGCTCAAATACTGGTGCAACAGAACCCAGAACCAACCGCTCAAATACTGGAGCAACAGAACCCAGAACCAACCGCTCAAATACTGGTGCAACAGAACCCAGAACTGCTCAGAATTATTGAATCAAACACCAAATGTTTAAAAGAAATTCAAAGGACACTTGAAGCTGTTTACTCTATACAGATAAAAACAACACAATTCTGTAAAGTGCAGAGATCGAGTCAGAGACCAGGACCAGAGACACGGTGGAAACGCAGAGCAGGCATTGCTTTGCACACAGCATGCACAGCACCATTTTCTCCTCATGGTTTTTTTTTAATGATCATTCTCATAATATGTGTAACAAAGTCATATTTGTCTTTTTGTTCGAGCTTTTCATTTTTTGTTTTTTATTATCATGACATACAAGTTGTTAATTTGAAAGCAATCTGACCCTCAGTCGTTGCTGTCGCATTGTCTTGATGCAATAACGATGAGTGATAGAGGGGGTTTAATTAGTGCACTCAATCCCGGACTGCTTGATAGGAGGGAGGAAGCGGAGCTGCATCCTGGTCGCTTTGAAGTTCATCAGCGTATCATCACTACACTGTGTTAGCTGTGATTACCCTGAACGAATACTCAGGGATTGGCAAGGTGTCCATGGTAATTTATTTATAAAAAAGTACGATTTACAATCTCTGTTGAAAAATACATGATTTATCTATGTACATATTGCAATTGCGAAAAAAACAGGCTAGATTTGGCCTCTGCTTCTCCCAGTAAACTGACAATGACAATATTCTACCTTAACTATGGTTACTGCAGAATCAAGGAGACCAGAGCCAACAGGGGAAGTCAGGTAAAGTCAGTGACCGACTTTGTGAACCGCAATCTCAAAGATGCACAGAATGATCTTTGCCTTGCCTACAGTTTAGCAAAAGCCAAACTGCCGTTTACAGCAGGTATAGTTTCCAAAGAAATGGCTGAAAAAAATAGACCCAAACTCTGCTCCTTTTCAAAGACTGCATTGCAGTGCAAAAACAGTGTCAAGAAACACAGCGGATTTAGGTGGCTATCTTTACAGACTGTTCAAGCAGCAGTAGATGCACTGTTTGTAAACTTAATGTGCGATGATAGCACTGACCACAGTGACAAGAGTCAAATAATAATTTCTCATCATTTTGTGAATGTTGACGCAGGTGAAATTCGCTCTGAGTTTTTTAGCTTAATTGAAATAACCGAGCTTTGTAATTCACAAAATTTGAGTGAAGCTATCATTGGTTGTTTGGAAAATGACCAAACAAGTACCCTGTAGAGAAAATTGTGGGATTTACATCGGATGGGGAATCTGTAATGCAAGCCCAACGTGAAAGTGTTTCAAAGCGATTCAAAGATCGCTATGGCGATTTATTTGTCCAGCACTGTATGACTCATCGTCAAGTCTTAATGGCTAAAGACGCTGAATCAGTCATACCTGACTTTGTGGAAGACACGATCAAAGTGACACTGAAACATTTCAGTGGGGCTACAAGAAAAAAGGAGTTTAGGCAGATCTGTGAGATAAATGAAGAGGAATACTCAAACCTGGTTAACTACAAAAAAATTTGCTGGTTAAGTTTGTCTGCCTGCGTTGAGAGGTTTGAGTTACTGGAGGATTCTCTAGTGCAATACTTTGAGAGAGAGGCATTTGGGAATGAGTCACGAGTTATAGAACAAGTTGCCAGAATATCCATGACATGCTACAATCTCCTAAATTCATTCTATATCTAAGTTTTTGAATTGGGTTTTGCCACTTCTCGCATCAGTGAGTCTAGCGCTGCAGAAAGAGAACTCAGATCTATACAACGCATACCGTTCTCTGGAGAAATACTGCAAGGTAATTTTGAAGCCGTTTAAACAGCCTTCAAATGAGGATTCTACACGGGTCTTTCATAACTCCAAGCGACCTGCCTATCCCTAGTGCCAGGGGCACAGAGATACTGAGGGAGTGTGAGGAGCAGCACTACCTGCCAGAAACGGAGATTGCTAAGGTAAAAGCAATGTTCATTGAATATGCAAAAAAACTTGAACAGGCATTCAAGTCCAGGTTTCCTGAAAAAGAGCTGGTGAAATGCATGCTTTATTTGGACCCCTGCAACCAAAAGCAACCAGTCTCAGAAATTCAAAAACTTGCTGCAAGGTTTATAAAGCACATTAACTCCAGCAAAGTTGAAATGCAATATACATTGTACTGCGAGGATGAGGCTGTGAAGACACTTTTCAACTCAGCCTGCTGCGGCAGTGACGTTATCGAATTATGGTGTATTTTGTTCAAGTAGTGAGGATGAATACAGTGAACTAGCAAGGCTGTCGCTTCTTTTACCGACACTGAGCCCTGACACCTGTGAACGAGGTTTCAGCCACATGAACTCAATTAAAACATCCACAAGGAATCCCCTTGAGCACTGTCGTGTTGATGCAGGTCTACGTATTGCAACTGCAACATCACAAAGGACTTCGATGTGGCTGCGGCAGCGGCAAAGTGCATTCAAAACACTGAGTGAGCTGAATTTATAATAATAATAATAACAATAATAATAATAATAATTCCTGTAGCTATATACAGTGGTGCCGCTCTTCATTGATATTTGTGTGCTTAGCTCCTCTCTCTCTCTCTCTCGCTCTCTCTCTCTCTATATATATATATATATATAGGGAGAATGTCTTACACGAAATTTAGTCTGACACCGACCTGACGCAATATGTTGGGGGAGCACAGGCAGGTGTCGGGTTGTTAAGTGTCCGTCGCGCAACTTGGTGGAGCCGACCCCTGCGAACACTATACCAGTACAGATTATAAAATAATACAATCATTTTAAAGCAAAGACATGTTACTGCAACTGGAGTTGTTTTGTAGACAGGCTATGTGAGTAAAAAAATAATAATTAAAACATATACACACCCCCCCCCCCCCCCCCATGAAACGTATATTTATTTTACAGGAAAACAGATCTTGAGTGCCCTCTGTTGTTTGTGAGTGGAACCACATCTCGCCTCAGACATCTCCCTGGACAACGAGTTCTCCTCTCACACTCGCTGCGATTCCTTCAGTGACTTCACCCGGCTCTACAGACAGCTGGCTGACCTACACCAGCAGGGCACCACCTACATTGTGAGTACAGCAGAATATTACCAGCGCGGTCTCTAACCACTGAGTTTCTCAAACCCACTGCAGCCCAGCAATTTCTCTAACCACTGAGCTTCTCAAACACACTGCAGCCCAGCGCTTTCTCTAACCACTGAGCTTCTCAAACACACTGCAGCCCAGCGCTTTCTCTAACCACTGAGCTTCTCAAACACACTGCAGCCCAGCGCTTTCTCTAACCACTGCACTTCTCAAACCCACTGCAGCCCAGTGCTTTCTCTAACCACTGAGCTACTCAAACACACTGCAGCCCAGCGCTTTCTCTAACCACTGAGCTTCTCAAACACACTGCAGCCCAGTGCTTTCTCTAACCACTGAGCTACTGAAACACACTGCAGCCCAGCCCTTTCTCTAACCACTGAGCTTCTCAAACACACTGCAGCCCAGCGCTTTCTCTAACCACTGAGCTTCTCAAACACACTGCAGCCCAACGCTGTCTCTAACCACTGAGCTTCTCAAACACACTGCAGCCCAGTGCTTTCTCTAACCACTGAGCTACTCAAACACACTGCAGCCCAGCGCTTTCTCTAACCACTGAGCTTCTCAAACACACTGCAGCCCAGCGCTTTCTCTAACCACTGAGCTACTCAAACACACTGCAGCCCAGCGCTTTCTCTAACCACTGAGCTTCTCAAACACACTGCAGCCCAACGCTGTCTCTAACCACTGAGCTACTCAAACACACTGCAGCCCAGCGCTTTCTCTAACCACTGAGCTACTCAAACACACTGCAGCCCAGCGCTTTCTCTAACCACTGAGCTACTCAAACACACTGCAGCCCAACACACTGCAGCCCAGCGCTTTCTCTAACCACTGAGCTTCTCAAACACACTGCAGCCCAGCGCTTTCTCTAACCACTGAGCTTCTCAAACACACTGCAGCCCAGCGCTTTCTCTAACCACTGAGCTACTCAAACACACTGCAGCCCAGCGCTTTCTCTAACCACTGAGCTACTCAAACCCACTGCAGCCCAGCGCTTTCTCTAACCACTGAGCTACTCAAACACACTGCAGCCCAGCGCTTTCTCTAACCACTGAGCTACTCTCAAACACACTGTAGCCCAGCGCTTTCTCTAACCACTGAGCTACTCAAACACACTGCAGCCCAGCGCTTTCTCTAACCACTGAGCTTCTCAAACACACTGCAGCCCAACGCTTTCTCTAACCACTGCGCTTCTCAAACACACTGCAGCCCAAGCGAAAGGAGATTGGTGACTCGAAGAGTTGTGTGTGACACGTTCGGGTCGCGAAAGAGATTGGTGACTCGATAGAGTTTGTGTGACGTCGGGTTCGCGAAAGAGATTGTTGGTGAACGCGATGAGTTTGTGTGACGTCGGGTTGTGCGAAAGAGGTTGGTGACGCGAAGAGTTGTGTGACGTCGGGTCGCGACAGAGATTGGTGACTCGAAGAGTTTTGTGTGACGTCCGGGTCGCGAAAAGAGATTGGTGCTCTCGAAGAGTTTGGTTGGACGTCGGGTCGCACGAAAGAGAGATGGTGACTCGAAGAGTTTGGGTGACGTCGGATTACGGAAAGAGATTGGTGACTCGAAGAGTTTGTGGGAAGTATTGTGACTCGGGTCGCGAAAGATTTCTCTAACCACTGAGCTTTCGCTTTCTCTAAACACTGAGCTTCTCAAACCCACTGCAGCCTAATGCTTTCTCTAACCACTGAGCTTCTCAAACACACTGCAGCCCAGCGCTTCTCTAACCACTGAGCTTCTCAAACACACTGCAGCCCAACGCTTTCTCTAACCACTGAGCTTCTCAAACACACTGCAGCCCAACGCTTTCTCTAACCACTGAGCTACTCAAACACACTGCAGCCCAACGCTTTCTCTAACCACTGAGCTTCTCAAACACACTGCAGCCCTGCGCTACTCTAACCACTGAGCTTCTCAAACACACTGCAGCCCAGCGCTTTCTCTAACCACTGAGCTACTCAAACACACTGCAGCCCAGCGCTTTCTCTAACCACTGAGCTTCTCAAACACACTGCAGCCCAGCGCTTTCTCTAACCACTGAGCTTCTCAAACACACTGCAGCCCAGCGCTTTCTCTAACCACTGAGCTTTCTCAAACACACTGCAGCCCAGCGCTTTCAACCACTGAGCTTCTCAAACACACTGCAGCCCAGCGCTTTCTCTAACCACTGAGCTTCTCAAACACACTGCAGCCCAGCGCTTTCTCTAACCACTGAGCTTCTCAAACACACTGCAGCCTATGCTTTCTCTAACCACTGAGCTACTCAAACACACTGCAGCCCAGCGCTTTCTCTAACCACTGAGCTTCTCAAACACACTGCAGCCCAGCGCTTTCTCTAACCACTGAGCTTCTCAAACACACTGCAGCCCAGCGCTTTCTCCAACCACTGCGCTTCTCAAACACACTGCAGCCCAACGCTTTCTCTAACCACTGAGCTTCTCAAACACACTGCAGCCCAGCGCTTTCTCTAACCACTGAGCTACTCAAACCACACCTCCCACACTGCAGCCCAGCGCTTTCTCTAACCACTGAGCTTCTCAAACACACTGCAGCCCAGCGCTTTCTCTAACCACTGAGCTACTCAAACACACTGCAGCCCAGCGCTTTCTCTAACCACTGAGCTTCTACTGAGCTTCGTGTGAAAATGCACATGTCGGGACGGCGGCTTCGAGACTGGGTGACTGGGAGCCTTTGTTGTGGACGTCGGTCAGCTCGAAGAGATTGGTGAACTCGAAGAGTTGTGTGACGTGAGGGTTCGCGAAAGAAGATTGGTGCCACGCGAGTTGGTTTCGTCGGGTAGTCGAAAAAGAGAGGTCGACTCGAAGGAGTTTGTGTGACGTACTGCAGCCAGCGCGAAACGACCAGTTTGGTGACTACACAAGAGATTGGTGACCAGCGGAGTTTGTGTGAAACGTCCGCGAAAGAGGTTGGTGACTCTCGAAGAGTTTGTGTGACGTCGGGTCTCTAAACCATTGGGCTACTCAAATACCGACACTGGCAGCCCACCGCGCTTTCTCTAACCACTGAGGTGACTCGAACAGTTTGTGTGACGTTCGGGCCCAGCGCGCTTTCTTGACCACTGAGATTGTCAAACACACTGCAGCCCAGCGAGTTCTGGTGACTCCGAGTTCTCAAACACACTGCAGCCCAGCGCTTTCTCTAACCACTGAGCTTCTCAAACACACTGCAGCCCAGCGCTTTCTCTAACCACTGAGCTTCTCAAACACACTGCAGCCCAGCGCTTTCTCTAACCACTGAGCTACTCAAACACACTGCAGCCCAGCGCTTTCTCTAACCACTGAGCTTCTCAAACACACTGCAGCCCAGCGCTTTCTCTAACCACTGAGCTACTCAAACACACTGCAGCCCAGCGCTGTCTCTAACCACTGAGCTTCTCAAACACACTGCAGCCCAGCGCTTTCTCTAACCACTGAGCTTCTCAAACACACTGCAGCCCAGCGCTTTCTCTAACCACTGAGCTTCTCAAACACACTGCAGCCCAGCGCTTTCTCTAACCACTGAGCTACTCAAACACACTGCAGCCCAGCACTGTCTCTAACCACTGCTACTCAAACACACTGCAGCCCAGCACCTCTAACCACTGAGCTACTCAAACACACTGCAGCCCAGCGCTTTCTCTAACCACTGAGCTACTCAAACACACTGCAGCCCAGCGCTTTCTCTAACCACTGAGCTACTCAAACACACTGCAGCCCAGCGCTTTCTCTAACCACTGAGCTACTCAAACACACTGCAGCCCAGTGCTTTCTCTAACCACTGAGCTTCTCAAACACACTGCAGCCCAGTGCTTTCTCTAACCACTGCACTTCTCAAACCCACTGCAGCCCAGCGCTTTCTCTAACCACTGAGCTTCTCAAACCCACTGCAGCCTAATGCTTTCTCTAACCACTGAGCTTCTCAAACACACTGCAGCCCAACGCTGTCTCTAACCACTGAGCTTCTCAAACACACTGCAGCCCAGCGCTTTCTCTAACCACTGAGCTTCTCAAACCCACTGCAGCCCAGTGCTTTCTCTAACCACTGAGCTTCTCAAACACACTGCAGCCCAGCGCTTTCTCTAACCACTGAGCTTCTCAAACACACTGCTGTCCACACTGCAGTCTTGTACTGTAACTCTGACTAACCCAAAGTTCTCGATGGCTTGAGTACCACAGTTGCTGCTCCCCTTATCCCTTGTGCAGTTCAACTCATTATTTTGAACTCATATCATGGTGACTCTCTGTGCCCTCCTATTTGCTCTCTCCACTCTGATTTGCTCTCTCTATCCCTGCTATTTGCTCTCTCCACTCTGATTTGCTCTCTATCCCTGCTGTTTGTTCTCTCCACTCTGATTTGCTCTCTCTATCTCTGCTGTTTGTTCTCTCCACTCTGATTTGCTCTCTCTATGCTGTTTGTTCTCTTCACTCTGATTTGCTCTCTCTATCCCTGCTGTTTGTTCTCTCCACTCTGATTTGCTCTCTCTATCCCTGCTATTTGCTCTCTCCACTCTGATTTGCTCTCTCTATCCCTGCTATTTGCTCTCTCCACTCTGATTTGCTCTGTCTATCCCTGCTGTTTGCTCTCTCCACTCTGATTTGACTCTAATGTCTCTATGGATTCCAGCCCTGTGTGTAATGTCTCTGTGGATTCTAGCACTGTGTGTAATGTCTCTGGATTCCAGCGATATTTGTAATGTCTCTGTGGATTCCAGCGCTGTGTGTAATGTCTCTGTGGATTCCAGCGCTGTGTGTAATGTCTCTGTGGATTCCAGCGCTGTGTGTAATGTCTCTGTGGATTCCAGCGCTGTGTGTAATGTCTCTGTGGATTCCAGCCCTGTGTGTAATATCTCTGTGGATTCCAGCGATGTGTGTAATGTCTCTGTGGATTCCAGCACTGTGTGTAATGTCTGTCTGGATTCCAGCGCTGTGTGTAATGTCTCTCTGGATTCCAGCGCTGTGTGTAATGTCTCTGTGGATTCCAGCGCTGTGTGTAATGTCTCTGTGGATTCCAGCGCTGTGTGTAATGCTCTGTGGATTCCAGCGCTGTGTGTAATGTCTCTGTAGATTCCAGCACTGTGTGAAATGCCTCTGGATTTCAGCGATGTGTGCAATGTCTCTGTGGATTCCAGTGCTGTGTGTAATGTCTCTGTGGATTCCAGCGCTGTGTGTAATGTCTCTGGATTCCAGCGCTGTGTGTAATGTCTCTGTGGATTCCAGCGCTTTGTGTATAGCTCTGTGGATTCCAGCGCTGTGTGTAATGTCTCTGTAGATTCCAGCACTGTGTGAAATGCCTCTGGATTCCAGCGCTGTGTGCAATGTCTCTGTGGATTCCAGTGCTGTGTGTAATGTCTCTGTGGATTCCAGCGCTGTGTGTAATGTCTCTGGATTCCAGCGATGTGTGTAATGTATCACAGGATTCCAGTGCTGTGTGTAATGTCTCTCTGGATTCCAGCACTGTGTGCAATGTCTCTGTGGATTCCAGCGCTGTGTGTAATGTATCACAGGATTCCAGTGCTGTGTGTAATGTCTCTCTGGATTCCAGCGATGTGTTTAATGTCTCTGGATTCCAGCGCTGTGTGTAATGTCTCTCTGGATTCCAGCGCTGTGTGTAATGTCTCTCTGGATTCCAGCGCTGTGTGTAATGTCTCTCTGGATTCCAGCGCTGTGTGTAATGTCTCTCTGGATTCCAGCGCTGTGTGTAATGTCTCTCTGGATTCCAGCGCTGTGTGTAATGTCTCTCTGGATTCCAGCGCTGTGTGTAATGTCTCTCTGGATTCCAGCGCTGTGTGTAATGTCTCTCTGGATTCCAGCGCTGTGTGTAATGTCTCTGTGGATTCCAGCGCTGTCTATAATGTCTCTCTGGATTCCAGCGCTGTGTGTAATGTCTCTCTGGATTCCAGCGCTGTGTGTAATGTCTCTCTGGATTCCAGCGCTGTGTGTAATGTCTCTCTGGATTCCAGCGCTGTGTGTAATGTCTCTCTGGATTCCAGCTCTTTGTGTAATGTCTCTCTGGATTCCAGCGCTGTCTGTAATGTCTCTCTGGATTCCAGTGCTGTGTGTAATGTCTCTCTGGATTACAGCGCTGTGTGTAATGTCTCTCTGGATTCCAGCGCTGTGTGTAATGTCTCTCTGGATTCCAACGCTGTGTGTAATGTCTCTCTGGATTCCAGCGTTGTGTGTAATGTCTCTCTGGATTCCAGCGCTGGGTGCAATGTCTCTCTGGATTCCAATGCTGTGTGTAATGTCTCTCTGGATTCCAGCGCTGTGTGTAATGTCTCTCTGGATTCCAGCGTTGTGTGTAATGTCTCTCTGGATTCCAGCGCTGTTTGTAATGTCTCTCTGGATTCCAGCGCTGTGTGTAATGTCTCTCTGCATTCCAACGCTGTGTCTAATGTCTCTCTGGATTCCAGCGCTGTGTGTAATGTCTCTCTGGATTCCAGTGCTGTGTGTAATGTCTCTCTGGATTCCAGCGCTGTCTGTAATGTCTCTGTGGATTCCATCGCTGTGTGTAATGTCTCTCTGGATTACAGCGCTGTGTAATGTCTCTCTGGATTCCAGCGCTGTGTGTAATGTCTCTCTGGATTCCAGCGCTGTGTGTAATGTCTCTCTGGATTCTAGCGCTGTGTGTAATGTCTCTCTGGATTTGAGTGCTGTGTGTAATGTCTCTCTGGATTCCAGCGCTGTGTGTAATGTTTCTCTTCCTCCCTGGTGTGTTTCAGTGAAGGAGAGCGACATGCACAAGCTGTGGAGGAACATTGAGCCTCACCTGAAGAAGGCCATGCAGACAGTCTACTGCGGGAGATCTCCAGGTGAGCCAGGCCAGGGGCAGGGGCCAGGGCCGTGGCAAGTTCAGGGGCAGGGGAGGGGCGTAATCGCTCAATTGTCATGAAATAAGTAAAACTAAAGAAACTTGATTCTTGATAACAAACCTTTCAACAAACGCTTGAACAACCTTTGTGTTAAAGTGATAGAAATGATATTTGTAGGGCTGATAATTGCAGTGATGTAGGTGTGTGTGCTGGTGCTTGAGTGACCCCTCTGATCGTGCGAGTCTCACTCTGCTGTTTTGCAGTTGTCAGTGGGAGGAGATGCAGCAGATGGAGGGAGAGCTTCACCTGAAAGGTAAGATGCTTACAGGTCTGGCTGCTGTAGGGTAGTGTGTTATTTTATTGGTTAAAGTGACCTTCACGTTGTTTGAGTTTCTTGGTGGAATTCTTTTCTGTAGAGCATCTAGATGCAGGAAATCTTGCTTCTGACCCCCCCCCCCCCCGTCTGTAGATCCACGTCCGAAAAAATATGGAGTTAGGGTCCGAGTTGGTAACTGCGTGACGCTTCTGCACGCTCAAGCTTCATTCGTTTTAAGGTAAAATTTGTTTCTGTTATCCAGTTGTCATATAACGTTATGATGCATTTAAATATATCTGAGTTAATATAATGAGTCTCATTCATTTGTAACATTTTACATGAAAGAGTATTTGCCAGTGTGGCTGTGATGCTGAAGCTGTGTGCTCACTGTGTAATCCCAGAGGGAGGGGCGGGGGGAGGACTGACACACTGAGGCTGCACGCCAGCTGTAGAATGAAGAGATATATTCATTCATTGTTTTGCCCTTGGATTGATAGAAGTTGAAACAAGGAGGAAAGGCAGGCACAGAGGATCGATGGTGCTGAGGGGGGCCTGCCTGCCTGCCGGCCTGCCTGTGAGCTTCTCTATCTGGGTGTGCTGTTACCTTCTCCTGGTGTTTGTTAATTAGCGCAGAGATTGGTTTTGCAGGAGAGGCTGGGAGCTCTCAAGTGCAGGGACCGGAGGAGAGGCTCTGCTGACTGAATCGGTAATGAGCTGCTCAGGTCAGTGTGGACGAGAGTCGCACTCAGGGATTCAGACGGAAACTACCAAATGCACGCCTTTCACTTCACCTGGGAGGTGTGGCCTCCCTAATGCATGCCTTTCACTTCCCTGCAGGATTGACAGGGTCGGAACGGGTCCCTGCACTCTGCAGGATTGACAGGGTCGGAACGGGTCCCTGCACTCTGCAGGATTGACAGGGTCGGAACGGGTCCCTGCACTCTGCAGGATTGACAGGGTCGGAACGGGTCCCTGCACTCTGCAGGATTGACAGGGTCGGAACGGGTCCCTGCACTCTGCAGGATTGACAGGGTCGGAACGGGTCCCTGCACTCTGCAGGATTGACAGGGTCGGAACGGGTCCCTGCACTCTGCAGGATTGACAGGGTCGGAACGGGTCCCTGCACTCTGCAGGATTGACAGGGTCGGAACGGGTCCCTGCACTCTGCAGGATTGACAGGTTCGGAACGGGTCCCTGCACTCTGCAGGATTGACAGGGTCGGAACGGGTCCCTGCACTCTGCAGGATTGACAGGGTCGGAACGGGTCCCTGCACTCTGCAGGATTGACAGGGTCGGAACGGGTCCCTGCACTCTGCAGGATTGACAGGGTCGGAACGGGTCCCTGCACTCTGCAGGATTGACAGGGTCGGAACGGGTCCCTGCACTCTGCAGGATTGACAGGGTCGGAACGGGTCCCTGCACTCTGCAGGATTGACAGGGTCTGAACGGGACCCTGCACTCTGCAGGATTGACAGGGTCGGAACGGGTCCCTGCACTCTGCAGGATTGACAGGGTCGGAACGGGTCCCTGCACTGCAGGATTGACAGGAACGGGTGCAGGATTGACAGGTTCGGAACGGGTCCCTGCACTCTGCAGGATTGACAGGGTCGGAACGGGTCCCTGCACTCTGCAGGATTGACAGGGTCGGAACGGGTCCCTGCACTCTGCAGGATTGACAGGTTCGGAACGGGTCCCTGCACTCTGCAGGATTGACAGGGTCGGAACGGGTCCCTGCACTCTGCAGGATTGACAGGGTCGGAACGGGTCCCTGCACTCTGCAGGATTGACAGGGTCGGAACGGGACCCTGCACTCTGCAGGATTGACAGGGTCGGAACGGGACCCTGCACTCTGCAGGATTGACAGGGTCGGAACGGGACCCTGCACTCTGCAGGATTGACAGGGTCGGAACGGGGGTTGCATGAACTGGCTTCTATTTAGGGAAGATTTGGGAGCCCAGCACGGCGCTGTCCCCCACCGGTGTGGCGCTCTTTCCCCCCTCCCCCTTCGGCACGGCGCTCTCTCCCCCCCCGTCGGCGTTGCGCTCTCTCTCCCCCTCCATCGGCGCGGAGCTCTCTCTCCCCCCCCATCGGTGTGGCCCTCTCTACCCCCCGCTGGCGCGGCGCTCTCTCTCCCCACCCATTGGCGCAGCGCTCTCTCTCCCCCCCGCTGGCGCGGCGCTCTCTCCCCCCCTATCGGTGCGGCGCTCTCCCACACCAGTCTTTCAGCCCTGACTCTGTCATATTAATAATAATCATTACAATCACAAAGATCCTTCCATGCAGCCAGCTGCTTCCAAAATCCTTCAACAATGATGATCGGTTGAGAGCACAGGATCAGTGTTCTTTTGAAAATCAAATCCACAAACGACAAGAGGATGAATCCATTTATTTATGCTGTTTATTGATCTGTTCTTATTTATTGAGTCCCATGTCAATATGTCTCCTCAATCTCTCTGACCAGAGATATCTCTGGATCTCTGTGTGTCTGTTGGGCACAGCTGTGTCTTGCAGTTCCAGGCAGGTCTAAGGAGTGAGATGGTTTAACCCTTTGAGGAGTGAGTTTTAGAATGTTTTGATGGGCCCACTGAAGTGAGGTTATTTTTTTTAAAACATTTTCATAATTTTTCATATTTACACTCCTCACATCGACACATTTGTTAGTAGGCCTATTAGCAGTTAATTACACAATGAAAATATGTAAACAACTTTCTTACAGTAAATAAACAGAGAGAGAGAGAGAGACGTAGCTCAGTGATCCTTGTCACGTTGTCTGAGCTTGGGCCACTCAATGTAAATATTCTTCACTGATATTTTCACTAACACCTGATTCAGTAGAAGAATTTAAATTGGAATCGAATCGTGAGCATTTCTCACTGTTTTCCAGACATTGTTGACATTTTGTGGGTTTGTTTTGTGTAATTCTGTAAATATCTGGCAGATGGTGCAAGAGACCACTACAAGGTGTTACGGACACCTAGAGTTGCTATATCAGATTGTAAGCCGTTTTGTAGACTCGGTAATTCAAGTTCAAAGTTCAAGTTTAAAGCTCAAAATGTGAAGAACATACCGGTACGTTCGTCCTCCCCGGGGGTCGTTAATTCAGTGTCGCGCCGGTACGTTCGTACTCCCCGGGGGTCGTTAATTCAGTGACGCGCCGGTACGTTCGTACTCCCCGGGGGTCGTTAATTCAGTGTCGCGCCGGTACGTTCGTACTCCCCGGGGATCGTTAATTCAGTGACGCGCCGGTACGTTCTTACTCCCCGGGGGTCGTTAATTCAGTGTCGCGCCGGTACGTTCTTACTCCCCGGGGGTCGTTAATTCAGTGTCGCGCCGGTACGTTCTTACTCCCCGGGGGTCGTTAATTCAGTGTCGCGCCGGTACGTTCTTACTCCCCGGGGGTCGTTAATTCAGTGACGCGCCGGTACGTTCTTACTCCCCGGGGGTCGTTAATTCAGTGTCGCGCCGGTACGTTCGTACTCCCCGGGGGTCGTTAATTCAGTGACGCGCCGGTACGTTCTTACTCCCCGGGGGTCGTTAATTCAGTGACGCGCCGGTACGTTCGTCCTCCCCGGGGGTCGTTAATTCAGTGTCGCGCCGGTACGTTCTTACTCCCCGGGGGTCGTTAATTCAGTGTCGCGCCGGTACGTTCTTACTCCCCGGGGGTCGTTAATTCAGTGACGCGCCGGTACGTTCTTACTCCCCGGGGGTCGTTAATTCAGTGTCGCGCCGGTACGTTCTTACTCCCCGGGGGTCGTTAATTCAGTGTCGCGCCGGTACGTTCTTACTCCCCGGGGGTCGTTAATTCAGTGACGCGCCGGTACGTTCTTACTCCCCGGGGGTCGTTAATTCAGTGTCGCGCCGGTACGTTCTTACTCCCCGGGGGTCGTTAATTCAGTGTCGCGCCGGTACGTTCTTACTCCCCGGGGGTCGTTAATTCAGTGACGCGCCGGTACGTTCTTACTCCCCGGGGGTCGTTAATTCAGTGACGCGCCGGTACGTTCTTACTCCCCGGGGGTCGTTAATTCAGTGTCGCGCCGGTACGTTCTTACTCCCCGGGGGTCGTTAATTCAGTGTCGCGCCGGTACGTTCTTACTCCCCGGGGGTCGTTAATTCAGTGTCGCGCCGGTACGTTCTTACTCCCCGGGGGTCGTTAATTCAGTGTCGCGCCGGTACGTTCTTACTCCCCGGGGGTCGTTAATTCAGTGTCGCGCCGGTACGTTCTTACTCCCCGGGGGTCGTTAATTCAGTGACGCGCCGGTACGTTCTTACTCCCCGGGGGTCGTTAATTCAGTGTCGCGCCGGTACGTTCTTACTCCCCGGGGGTCGTTAATTCAGTGACGCGCCGGTACGTTCTTACTCCCCGGGGGTCGTTAATTCAGTGTCGCGCCGGTACGTTCTTACTCCCCGGGGGTCGTTAATTCAGTGACGCGCCGGTACGTTCTTACTCCCCGGGGGTCGTTAATTCAGTGTCGCGCCGGTACGTTCTTACTCCCCGGGGGTCGTTAATTCAGTGTCGCGCCGGTACGTTCTTACTCCCCGGGGGTCGTTAATTCAGTGACGCGCCGGTACGTTCTTACTCCCCGGGGGTCGTTAATTCAGTGTCGCGCCGGTACGTTCTTACTCCCCGGGGGTCGTTAATTCAGTGTCGCGCCGGTACGTTCTTACTCCCCGGGGGTCGTTAATTCAGTGTCGCGCCGGTACGTTCTTACTCCCCGGGGGTCGTTAATTCAGTGACGCGCCGGTACGTTCTTACTCCCCGGGGGTCGTTAATTCAGTGACGCGCCGGTACGTTCTTACTCCCCGGGGGTCGTTAATTCAGTGTCGCGCCGGTACGTTCTTACTCCCCGGGGGTCGTTAATTCAGTGTCGCGCCGGTACGTTCTTACTCCCCGGGGGTCGTTAATTCAGTGACGCGCCGGTACGTTCGTACTCCCCGGGGGTCGTTAATTCAGTGTCGCGCCGGTACGTTCTTACTCCCCGGGGGTCGTTAATTCAGTGTCGCGCCGGTACGTTCTTACTCCCCGGGGGTCGTTAATTCAGTGACGCGCCGGTACGTTCTTACTCCCCGGGGGTCGTTAATTCAGTGACGCGCCGGTACGTTCTTACTCCCCGGGGGTCGTTAATTCAGTGTCGCGCCGGTACGTTCTTACTCCCCGGGGGTCGTTAATTCAGTGTCGCGCCGGTACGTTCTTACTCCCCGGGGGTCGTTAATTCAGTGACGCGCCGGTACGTTCTTACTCCCCGGGGGTCGTTAATTCAGTGTCGCGCCGGTACGTTCTTACTCCCCGGGGGTCGTTAATTCAGTGTCGCGCCGGTACGTTCTTACTCCCCGGGGGTCGTTAATTCAGTGACGCGCCGGTACGTTCTTACTCCCCGGGGGTCGTTAATTCAGTGTCGCGCCGGTACGTTCTTACTCCCCGGGGGTCGTTAATTCAGTGACGCGCCGGTACGTTCTTACTCCCCGGGGGTCGTTAATTCAGTGTCGCGCCGGTACGTTCTTACTCCCCGGGGGTCGTTAATTCAGTGACGCGCCGGTACGTTCTTACTCCCCGGGGGTCGTTAATTCAGTGTCGCGCCGGTACGTTCTTACTCCCCGGGGGTCGTTAATTCAGTGTCGCGCCGGTACGTTCTTACTCCCCGGGGGTCGTTAATTCAGTGTCGCGCCGGTACGTTCTTACTCCCCGGGGGTCGTTAATTCAGTGTCGCGCCGGTACGTTCTTACTCCCCGGGGGTCGTTAATTCAGTGTCGCGCCGGTACGTTCTTACTCCCCGGGGGTCGTTAATTCAGTGACGCGCCGGTACGTTCTTACTCCCCGGGGGTCGTTAATTCAGTGTCGCGCCGGTACGTTCTTACTCCCCGGGGGTCGTTAATTCAGTGTCGCGCCGGTACGTTCTTACTCCCCGGGGGTCGTTAATTCAGTGACGCGCCGGTACGTTCTTACTCCCCGGGGGTCGTTAATTCAGTGACGCGCCGGTACGTTCTTACTCCCCGGGGGTCGTTAATTCAGTGACGCGCCGGTACGTTCTTACTCCCCGGGGGTCGTTAATTCAGTGTCGCGCCTCCCAAGGGGGTGGGGGGGCCCCCAGCCATTATTCAGCAGGTACGTTCTTACTCCCCGGGGGTCGTTAATTCAGTGTCGCGCCGGTACGTTCTTACTCCCCGGGGGTCGTTAATTCAGTGACGCGCCGGTACGTTCTTACTCCCCGGGGGTCGTTAATTCAGTGTCGCGCCGGTACGTTCTTACTCCCCGGGGGTCGTTAATTCAGTGTCGCGCCGGTACGTTCTTACTCCCCGGGGGTCGTTAATTCAGTGTCGCGCCGGTACGTTCTTACTCCCCGGGGGTCGTTAATTCAGTGACGCGCCGGTACGTTCTTACTCCCCGGGGGTCGTTAATTCAGTGACGCGCCGGTACGTTCTTACTCCCCGGGGGTCGTTAATTCAGTGTCGCGCCGGTACGTTCTTACTCCCCGGGGGTCGTTAATTCAGTGACGCGCCGGTACGTTCTTACTCCCCGGGGGTCGTTAATTCAGTGACGCGCCGGTACGTTCTTACTCCCCGGGGGTCGTTAATTCAGTGTCGCGCCGGTACGTTCTTACTCCCCGGGGGTCGTTAATTCAGTGTCGCGCCGGTACGTTCTTACTCCCCGGGGGTCGTTAATTCAGTGACGCGCCGGTACGTTCTTACTCCCCGGGGGTCGTTAATTCAGTGACGCGCCGGTACGTTCGTACTCCCCGGGGGTCGTTAATTCAGTGTCGCGCCGGTACGTTCTTACTCCCCGGGGGTCGTTAATTCAGTGACGCGCCGGTACGTTCTTACTCCCCGGGGGTCGTTAATTCAGTGTCGCGCCGGTACGTTCTTACTCCCCGGGGGTCGTTAATTCAGTGTCGCGCCGGTACGTTCTTACTCCCCGGGGGTCGTTAATTCAGTGACGCGCCGGTACGTTCTTACTCCCCGGGGGTCGTTAATTCAGTGACGCGCCGGTACGTTCGTACTCCCCGGGGGTCGTTAATTCAGTGTCGCGCCGGTACGTTCTTACTCCCCGGGGGTCGTTAATTCAGTGACGCGCCGGTACGTTCTTACTCCCCGGGGGTCGTTAATTCAGTGTCGCGCCGGTACGTTCTTACTCCCCGGGGGTCGTTAATTCAGTGTCGCGCCGGTACGTTCTTACTCCCCGGGGGTCGTTAATTCAGTGTCGCGCCGGTACGTTCTTACTCCCCGGGGGTCGTTAATTCAGTGTCGCGCCGGTACGTTCGTACTCCCCGGGGGTCGTTAATTCAGTGTCGCGCCGGTACGTTCTTACTCCCCGGGGGTCGTTAATTCAGTGTCGCGCCGGTACGTTCTTACTCCCCGGGGGTCGTTAATTCAGTGACGCGCCGGTACGTTCTTACTCCCCGGGGGTCGTTAATTCAGTGTCGCGCCGGTACGTTCTTACTCCCCGGGGGTCGTTAATTCAGTGACGCGCCGGTACGTTCTTACTCCCCGGGGGTCGTTAATTCAGTGACGCGCCGGTACGTTCTTACTCCCCGGGGGTCGTTAATTCAGTGTCGCGCCGGTACGTTCTTACTCCCCGGGGGTCGTTAATTCAGTGACGCGCCGGTACGTTCTTACTCCCCGGGGGTCGTTAATTCAGTGACGCGCCGGTACGTTCTTACTCCCCGGGGGTCGTTAATTCAGTGACGCGCCGGTACGTTCTTACTCCCCGGGGGTCGTTAATTCAGTGTCGCGCCGGTACGTTCTTACTCCCCGGGGGTCGTTAATTCAGTGACGCGCCGGTACGTTCTTACTCCCCGGGGGTCGTTAATTCAGTGACGCGCCGGTACGTTCTTACTCCCCGGGGGTCGTTAATTCAGTGACGCGCCGGTACGTTCTTACTCCCCGGGGGTCGTTAATTCAGTGTCGCGCCGGTACGTTCTTACTCCCCGGGGGTCGTTAATTCAGTGACGCGCCGGTACGTTCTTACTCCCCGGGGGTCGTTAATTCAGTGACGCGCCGGTACGTTCTTACTCCCCGGGGGTCGTTAATTCAGTGACGCGCCGGTACGTTCTTACTCCCCGGGGGTCGTTAATTCAGTGACGCGCCGGTACGTTCTTACTCCCCGGGGGTCGTTAATTCAGTGACGCGCCGGTACGTTCTTACTCCCCGGGGGTCGTTAATTCAGTGTCGCGCCGGTACGTTCTTACTCCCCGGGGGTCGTTAATTCAGTGACGCGCCGGTACGTTCTTACTCCCCGGGGGTCGTTAATTCAGTGACGCGCCGGTACGTTCTTACTCCCCGGGGGTCGTTAATTCAGTGTCGCGCCGGTACGTTCTTACTCCCCGGGGGTCGTTAATTCAGTGTCGCGCCGGTACGTTCTTACTCCCCGGGGGTCGTTAATTCAGTGTCGCGCCGGTACGTTCTTACTCCCCGGGGGTCGTTAATTCAGTGTCGCGCCGGTACGTTCTTACTCCCCGGGGGTCGTTAATTCAGTGTCGCGCCGGTACGTTCTTACTCCCCGGGGGTCGTTAATTCAGTGACGCGCCGGTACGTTCTTACTCCCCGGGGGTCGTTAATTCAGTGTCGCGCCGGTACGTTCTTACTCCCCGGGGGTCGTTAATTCAGTGACGCGCCGGTACGTTCTTACTCCCCGGGGGTCGTTAATTCAGTGTCGCGCCGGTACGTTCTTACTCCCCGGGGGTCGTTAATTCAGTGTCGCGCCGGTACGTTCTTACTCCCCGGGGGTCGTTAATTCAGTGACGCGCCGGTACGTTCTTACTCCCCGGGGGTCGTTAATTCAGTGACGCGCCGGTACGTTCTTACTCCCCGGGGGTCGTTAATTCAGTGACGCGCCGGTACGTTCTTACTCCCCGGGGGTCGTTAATTCAGTGTCGCGCCGGTACGTTCGTACTCCCCGGGGGTCGTTAATTCAGTGACGCGCCGGTACGTTCTTACTCCCCGGGGGTCGTTAATTCAGTGACGCGCCGGTACGTTCTTACTCCCCGGGGGTCGTTAATTCAGTGTCGCGCCGGTACGTTCTTACTCCCCGGGGATCGTTAATTCAGTGTCGCGCCGGTACGTTCTTACTCCCCGGGGGTCGTTAATTCAGTGTCGCGCCGGTACGTTCTTACTCCCCGGGGGTCGTTAATTCAGTGACGCGCCGGTACGTTCTTACTCCCCGGGGGTCGTTAATTCAGTGTCGCGCCGGTACGTTCTTACTTACCGGGGGTCCCGGTGCGCCGGTACGTTCGTCGTTCCCGGGGGTCAATTCAGTGACGCGCCGGTACGTTCTTACTCCCCGGGGGTCGTTAATCTCAGTGACGCGCCCCGGGTGTTTATTCAGTGACGCGCCTTACTCCCCGGGGGTCGTTAATTCAGTGTCGCGCCGGTACGTTCTAGACACCCCGGGGGTCGTTAATTCAGTGTCGTCCGGTACGTTCGGAACTCCCCGGGGGTCGTTAATTCAGTGACGCGCCGGTACGTTCGTATTCCCCGGGGGTCGTTAATTCAGTGACGCGCCGGTACGTTCATACTCCCCGGGGATCGTTAATTCAGTGTCGCGCCGGTACGTTCTTACTCCCCGGGGGTCGTTAATTCAGTGACGCGCCGGTACGTTCGTCCTCCCCGGGGGTCGTTAATTCAGTGTCGCGCCGGTACGTTCTTACTCCCCGGGGGTCGTTAATTCAGTGTCGCGCCGGTACGTTCTTAATCCCCGGGGGTCGTTAATTCAGTGTCGCGCCGGTACGTTCTTACTCCCCGGGGGTCGTTAATTCAGTGACGCGCCGGTACGTTCTTACTCCCCGGGGGTCGTTAATTCAGTGACGCGCCGGTACGTTCTTACTCCCCGGGGGTCGTTAATTCAGTGACGCGCCGGTACGTTCTTACTCCCCGGGGGTCGTTAATTCAGTGTCGTGCCGGTACGTACTCCCCGTGGGTCTTACAGTGTGCCCGGTAACGGGGCAGAGTCGTTAATTCAGTGAGAGACCTGTACGTTCTTACTCCCCGGGGGTGCATTATTCAGTGTGCGCCGGTACGTTCTTACAGCCCGGGGGTGCTGCATTCAGTGACGAGCCGGTAGACCCAGATTCCCCGGGGGTCGTTAATTCAGTGTGTGCCAGGTACGTTCTTAAAACACAACAGGAGCAGAGTGTGCTGCACACTGAGAGACTGAGACCCAGATTCAGTGCATTATACAGAGTGTGCCAGGGTTTGAGGAGCAGAGTGTGCTGCACACTGAGAGACTGAGACCCAGATTCAGTGCATTATACAGAGTGTGCCAGGGTTTGAGGAGCAGAGTGTGCTGCACACTGAGAGACTGAGACCCAGATTCAGTGCATTATACAGAGTGTGCCAGGGTTTGAGGAGCAGAGTGTGCTGCACACTGAGAGACTGAGACCCAGATTCAGTGCATTATACAGAGTGTGCCAGGGTTTGAGGAGCAGAGTGTGCTGCACACTGAGAGACTGAGACCCAGATTCAGTGCATTATACAGAGTGTGCCAGGGTTTGAGGAGCAGAGTGTGCTGCACACTGAGAGACTGAGACCCAGATTCAGTGCATTATACAGAGTGTGCCAGGGTTTGAGGAGCAGAGTGTGCTGCACACTGAGAGACTGAGACCCAGATTCAGTGCATTATACAGAGTGTGCCAGGGTTTGAGGAGCAGAGTGTGCTGCACACTGAGAGACTGAGACCCAGACTTCAGTGCATTATACAGAGTGTGCCAGGGTTTGAGGAGCAGAGTGTGCTGCACACTGAGAGACTGAGACCCAGATTCAGTGCATTATACAGAGTGTGCCAGGGTTTGAGGAGCAGAGTGTGCTGCACACTGAGAGACTGAGACCCAGATTCAGTGCATTATACAGAGTGTGCCAGGGTTTGAGGAGCAGAGTGTGCTGCACACTGAGAGACTGAGACCCAGATTCAGTGCATTATACAGAGTGTGCCAGGGTTTGAGGAGCAGAGTGTGCTGCACACTGAGAGACTGAGACCCAGATTCAGTGCATTATACAGAGTGTGCCAGGGTTTGAGGAGCAGAGTGTGCTGCACACTGAGAGACTGAGACCCAGATTCAGTGCATTATACAGAGTGTGCCAGGGTTTGAGGAGCAGAGTGTGCTGCACACTGAGAGACTGAGACCCAGATTCAGTGCATTATACAGAGTGTGCCAGGGTTTGAGGAGCAGAGTGTGCTGCACACTGAGAGACTGAGACCCAGATTCAGTGCATTATACAGAGTGTGCCAGGGTTTGAGGAGCAGAGTGTGCTGCACACTGAGAGACTGAGACCCAGATTCAGTGCATTATACAGAGTGTGCCAGGGTTTGAGGAGCAGAGTGTGCTGCACACTGAGAGACTGAGACCCAGATTCAGTGCATTATACAGAGTGTGCCAGGGTTTGAGGAGCAGAGTGTGCTGCACACTGAGAGACTGAGACCCAGACTCAGTGCATTATACAGAGTGTGCCAGGGTTTGAGGAGCAGAGTGTGCTGCACACTGAGAGACTGAGACCCAGACTCAGTGCATTATACAGAGTGTGCCAGGGTTTGAGGAGCAGAGTGTGCTGCACACTGAGAGACTGAGACCCAGATTCAGTGCATTATACAGAGTGTGCCAGGGTTTGAGGAGCAGAGTGTGCGCTGCACACTGAGAGACTGAGACCCAGATTCAGTGCATTATACAGAGTGTGCCAGGGTTTGAGGAGCAGAGTGTGCTGCACACTGAGAGACTGAGACCCAGATTCAGTGCATTATACAGAGTGTGCCAGGGTTTGAGGAGCAGAGTGTGCTGCACACTGAGAGACTGAGACCCAGATTCAGTGCATTATACAGAGTGTGCCAGGGTTTGAGGAGCAGAGTGTGCTGCACACTGAGAGACTGAGACCCAGATTCAGTGCATTATACAGAGTGTGCCAGGGTTTGAGGAGCAGAGTGCTGCACACTGAGAGACTGAGACCCAGATTCAGTGCATTATACAGAGTGTGCCAGGGTTTGAGGAGCAGAGTGTGCTGCACACTGAGAGACTGAGACCCAGACTCAGTGCATTATACAGAGTGTGCCAGGGTCTGAGGAGCAGAGTGTGCTGCACACTGAGAGACTGAGACCCAGACTCAGTGCATTATACAGAGTGTGCCAGGGTTTGAGGAGCAGAGTGTGCTGCACACTGAGAGACTGAGACCCAGACTCAGTGCATTATACAGAGTGTGCCAGGGTTTGAGGAGCAGAGTGTGCTGCACACTGAGAGACTGAGACCCAGATTCAGTGCATTATACAGAGTGTGCCAGGGTTTGAGGAGCAGAGTGTGCTGCACACTGAGAGACTGAGACCCAGATTCAGTGCATTATACAGAGTGTGCCAGGGTTTGAGGAGCAGAGTGTGCTGCACACTGAGAGACTGAGACCCAGATTCAGTGCATTATACAGAGTGTGCCAGGGTTTGAGGAGCAGAGTGTGCTGCACACTGAGAGACTGAGACCCAGATTCAGTGCATTATACAGAGTGTGCCAGGGTTTGAGGAGCAGAGTGTGCTGCACACTGAGAGACTGAGACCCAGATTCAGTGCATTATACAGAGTGTGCCAGGGTTTGAGGAGCAGAGTGTGCTGCACACTGAGAGACTGAGACCCAGATTCAGTGCATTATACAGAGTGTGCCAGGGTTTGAGGAGCAGAGTGTGCTGCACACTGAGAGACTGAGACCCAGATTCAGTGCATTATACAGAGTGTGCCAGGGTTTGAGGAGCAGAGTGTGCTGCACACTGAGAGACTGAGACCCAGATTCAGTGCATTATACAGAGTGTGCCAGGGTTTGAGGAGCAGAGTGTGCTGCACACTGAGAGACTGAGACCCAGATTCAGTGCATTATACAGAGTGTGCCAGGGTTTGAGGAGCAGAGTGTGCTGCACACTGAGAGACTGAGACCCAGATTCAGTGCATTATACAGAGTGTGCCAGGGTTTGAGGAGCAGAGTGTGCTGCACACTGAGAGACTGAGACCCAGATTCAGTGCATTATACAGAGTGTGCCAGGGTTTGAGGAGCAGAGTGTGCTGCACACTGAGAGACTGAGACCCAGATTCAGTGCATTATACAAAGTGTGCCAGGGTTTGAGGAGCAGAGTGTGCTGCACACTGAGAGACTGAGACCCAGATTCAGTGCATTATACAGAGTGTGCCAGGGTTTGAGGAGCAGAGTGTGCTGCACACTGAGAGACTGAGACCCAGATTCAGTGCATTATACAGAGTGTGCCAGGGTTTGAGGAGCAGAGTGTGCTGCACACTGAGAGACTGAGACCCAGATTCAGTGCATTATACAGAGTGTGCCAGGGTTTGAGGAGCAGAGTGTGCTGCACACTGAGAGACTGAGACCCAGATTCAGTGCATTATACAGAGTGTGCCAGGGTTTGAGGAGCAGAGTGTGCTGCACACTGAGAGACTGAGACCCAGATTCAGTGCATTATACAGAGTGTGCCAGGGTTTGAGGAGCAGAGTGTGCTGCACACTGAGAGACTGAGACCCAGATTCAGTGCATTATACAGAGTGTGCCAGGGTTTGAGGAGCAGAGTGTGCTGCACACTGAGAGACTGAGACCCAGATTCAGTGCATTATACAAAGTGTGCCAGGGTTTGAGGAGCAGAGTGTGCTGCACACTGAGAGACTGAGACCCAGATTCAGTGCATTATACAGAGTGTGCCAGGGTTTGAGGAGCAGAGTGTGCTGCACACTGAGAGACTGAGACCCAGATTCAGTGCATTATACAGAGTGTGCCAGGGTTTGAGGAGCAGAGTGTGCTGCACACTGAGAGACTGAGACCCAGATTCAGTGCATTATACAGAGTGTGCCAGGGTTTGAGGAGCAGAGTGTGCTGCACACTGAGAGACTGAGACCCAGATTCAGTGCATTATACAGAGTGTGCCAGGGTTTGAGGAGCAGAGTGTGCTGCACACTGAGAGACTGAGACCCAGATTCAGTGCATTATACAGAGTGTGCCAGGGTTTGAGGAGCAGAGTGTGCTGCACACTGAGAGACTGAGACCCAGATTCAGTGCATTATACAGAGTGTGCCAGGGTTTGAGGAGCAGAGTGTGCTGCACACTGAGAGACTGAGACCCAGATTCAGTGCATTATACAGAGTGTGCCAGGGTTTGAGGAGCAGAGTGTGCTGCACACTGAGAGACTGAGACCCAGATTCAGTGCATTATACAGAGTGTGCCAGGGTTTGAGGAGCAGAGTGTGCTGCACACTGAGAGACTGAGACCCAGATTCAGTGCATTATACAGAGTGTGCCAGGGTTTGAGGAGCAGAGTGTGCTGCACACTGAGAGACTGAGACCCAGATTCAGTGCATTATACAGAGTGTGCCAGGGTTTGAGGAGCAGAGTGTGCTGCACACTGAGAGACTGAGACCCAGATTCAGTGCATTATACAGAGTGTGCCAGGGTTTGAGGAGCAGAGTGTGCTGCACACTGAGAGACTGAGACCCAGATTCAGTGCATTATACAGAGTGTGCCAGGGTTTGAGGAGCAGAGTGTGCTGCACACTGAGAGACTGAGACCCAGATTCAGTGCATTATACAGAGTGTGCCAGGGTTTGAGGAGCAGAGTGTGCTGCACACTGAGAGACTGAGACCCAGATTCAGTGCATTATACAGAGTGTGCCAGGGTTTGAGGAGCAGAGTGTGCTGCACACTGAGAGACTGAGACCCAGATTCAGTGCATTATACAGAGTGTGCCAGGGTTTGAGGAGCAGAGTGTGCTGCACACTGAGAGACTGAGACCCAGATTCAGTGCATTATACAGAGTGTGCCAGGGTTTGAGGAGCAGAGTGTGCTGCACACTGAGAGACTGAGACCCAGATTCAGTGCATTATACAGAGTGTGCCAGGGTTTGAGGAGCAGAGTGTGCTGCACACTGAGAGACTGAGACCCAGATTCAGTGCATTATACAGAGTGTGCCAGGGTTTGAGGAGCAGAGTGTGCTGCACACTGAGAGACTGAGACCCAGATTCAGTGCATTATACAGAGTGTGCCAGGGTTTGAGGAGCAGAGTGTGCTGCACACTGAGAGACTGAGACCCAGATTCAGTGCATTATACAGAGTGTGCCAGGGTTTGAGGAGCAGAGTGTGCTGCACACTGAGAGACTGAGACCCAGATTCAGTGCATTATACAGAGTGTGCCAGGGTTTGAGGAGCAGAGTGTGCTGCACACTGAGAGACTGAGACCCAGATTCAGTGCATTATACAGAGTGTGCCAGGGTTTGAGGAGCAGAGTGTGCTGCACACTGAGAGACTGAGACCCAGATTCAGTGCATTATACAGAGTGTGCCAGGGTTTGAGGAGCAGAGTGTGCTGCACACTGAGAGACTGAGACCCAGATTCAGTGCATTATACAGAGTGTGCCAGGGTTTGAGGAGCAGAGTGTGCTGCACACTGAGAGACTGAGACCCAGATTCAGTGCATTATACAGAGTGTGCCAGGGTTTGAGGAGCAGAGTGTGCTGCACACTGAGAGACTGAGACCCAGATTCAGTGCATTATACAGAGTGTGCCAGGGTTTGAGGAGCAGAGTGTGCTGCACGCTGAGAGACTGAGACCCAGATTCAGTGCATTATACAAAGTGTGCCAGGGTTTGAGGAGCAGAGTGTGCTGCACACTGAGAGACTGAGACCCAGATTCAGTGCATTATACAGAGTGTGCCAGGGTTTGAGGAGCAGAGTGTGCTGCACACTGAGAGACTGAGACCCAGATTCAGTGCATTATACAGAGTGTGCCAGGGTTTGAGGAGCAGAGTGTGCTGCACACTGAGAGACTGAGACCCAGATTCAGTGCATTATACAGAGTGTGCCAGGGTTTGAGGAGCAGAGTGTGCTGCACACTGAGAGACTGAGACCCAGATTTTTTTGTTGTTTTTTTATCTTTGTTGTTGACCCTTTTTCAGAAGATGATTTTAGCCATTATTCAGAACATTAGTTCTTCCTTGCCTTCTGTGAATTCGAGCATGTGTGCCCCCATGACTCTGCAACTTTGTTCACAGCAGCACACTTAAAGACAGCAGCATAGGCAGACGCTCGCAGCAGCAGAAGCTCGCACCTGGAAAGTCAGCGGGTTTTGTGATTCTCTCTTCAACCCTGTGATTGGCTAGTCGGGTTATTTTGGGCAGTGCCTGAGTCCACGTGAAGTGTCTTTCATTGGTTGTTCTTGCCCCTTGTTCTCCATTGGTCCGCTACTCCGCCCCCTGTCGGCTGGATTTACGACAAGGACTGTTTCTCGTCTTAGTGTCAAGGTACTCAGAATTGTCTGGAAGTTGCCCTCAGCAAAACACTGCTGGCGCCAAAATGACTCATTCAGTGATAGGTAGAGTTAAAACTTGTCCAGCAGTTAGTTTATGACTCTTTCTAAAAACATTCTTTGTCAGTGGGGGAGTTTGATACCAGAAAACAGGAAGACACAGACACCTCTCTGACGCTACATTGGTTTCCTGTATTGCTTTCTTTGTATTTGGCTCTCATTTCACCAGAAAGACATTTAGGAATTTAAAACAAACAGTACAGCGTGTTGTCCACTAGGTGGCAGTGTGGTCTCATCTTTCAGTAAGGAATCTCGGGCCTATTGCACAGAAAAATCATTGGCCTCTTTCTTTGTGGTCTCTTCTGAAATCTCAAAACCGATCCTGCAATAATCAGGAACTGTTAAACACAGCGTTATTTACAAACATGCCCAGTGTTCTCTGCACTGGCTGCCCACTGTACACAGGGAGAGAGCAGGGATCCTGAGAAACTCATGAAAGGTGATTGCTTGATTTCTCCTGCATGATTTACTGTAGATCTCTCTTAACCTCATTGATAACGTTTACTTCCCTGGTTTTCTAATTCCATGCATTTCCTTCTGTTTCTTAACTAGTTTACTTCCTTTCTCAGTTTGACCCCAGTGTGAACAGCTGCTATTGATGCAGTCTTCACTGGTTGCCGTGGGATCTGCACGACACACTTCCTGTGCAAAGCTCATCGCATTTCAGAGCAGGAGTGCCTCTTCCTTTACTTCATTCACCCTGCCCTGCTTAGAGTCCCTTAACACTTACAAACAGCTCATACAACCAATCAACTGGTACGTATTTCAGTGTTAAAAAACCTTGCTTTCCACGAGGCTCAATTCAAATCTACGACTCGTACCAGAGCTTTGTATTGAGCCCGGTGCTGTGGTCCGGACTGTGTGTGTGTGTGTGTATTGAGGCCGGTGCTGTGGTCCAGACTGTGTGTGTGTGTGTGTATTGAGGCCGGTGCTGTGGTCCAGACTGTGTGTGTGTGTGTGTATTGAGGCCGGTGCTGTGGTCCAGACTGTGTGTGTGTGTGTATTGAGGCCGGTGCTGTGGTCCGGACTGTGTGTGTGTGTGTATTGAGGCCGGTGCTGTGGTCCAGACTGTGTGTGTGTGTGTATTGAGGCCGGTGCTGTGGTCCAGACTGTGTGTGTGTGTGTATTGAGGCCGGTGCTGTGGTCCAGACTGTGTGTGTGTGTGTATTGAGGCCGGTGCTGTGGTCCAGACTGTGTGTGTGTGTGTGTATTGAGGCCGGTGCTGTGGTCCAGACTGTGTGTGTGTGTGTGTATTGAGGCCGGTGCTGTGGTCCAGACTGTGTGTGTGTGTGTGTATTGAGGCCGGTGCTGTGGTCCAGACTGTGTGTGTGTGTGTGTATTGAGGCCGGTGCTGTGGTCCAGACTGTGTGTGTGTGTGTGTATTGAGGCCGGTGCTGTGGTCCAGACTGTGTGTGTGTGTGTATTGAGGCCGGTGCTGTGGTCCGGACTGTGTGTGTGTGTGTATTGAGGCCGGTGCTGTGGTCCGGACTGTGTGTGTGTGTGTTGAGGCCGGTGCTGTGGTCCAGACTGTGTGTGTGTGTGTGAATTGAGGCCGGTGCTGTGGTCCAGACTGTGTGTGTGTGTGTGTATTGAGGCCGGTGCTGTGGTCCAGACTGTGTGTGTGTGTGTATTGAGGCCGGTGCTGTGGTCCAGACTGTGTGTGTGTGTGTGTATTGAGGCCGGTGCTGTGGTCCGGACTGTGTGTGTGTGTATTGAGGCCGGTGCTGTGGTCCAGACTGTGTGTGTGTGTGTGTATTGAGGCCGGCGCTGTGGTCCAGACTGTGTGTGTGTGTGTGTATTGAGGCCGGTGCTGTGGTCCAGACTGTGTGTGTGTGTGTGTATTGAGGCCGGTGCTGTGGTCCGGACTGTGTGTGTGTGTGTGTATTGAGGCCGGTGCTGTGGTCCAGACTGTGTGTGTGTGTGTATTGAGGCCGGTGCTGTGGTCCAGACTGTGTGTGTGTGTGTGAATTGAGGCCGGTGCTGTGGTCCAGACTGTGTGTGTGTGTGTATTGAGGCCGGTGCTGTGGTCCAGACTGTGTGTGTGTGTGTGTATTGAGGCCGGTGCTGTGGTCCAGACTGTGTGTGTGTGTGTGTATTGAGGCCGGTGCTGTGGTCCAGACTGTGTGTGTGTGTGTGTATTGAGGCCGGTGCTGTGGTCCAGACTGTGTGTGTGTGTGTGTATTGAGGCCGGTGCTGTGGTCCAGACTGTGTGTGTGTGTGTGTATTGAGGCCGGTGCTGTGGTCCAGACTGTGTGTGTGTGTGTATTGAGGCCGGTGCTGTGGTCCAGACTGTGTGTGTGTGTGTATTGAGGCCGGTGCTGTGGTCCAGACTGTGTGTGTGTGTGTGTATTGAGGCCGGTGCTGTGGTCCAGACTGTCTGTGTGTGTGTATTGAGGCCGGTGCTGTGGTCCAGACTGTCTGTGTGTGTGTATTGAGGCCGGTGCTGTGGTCCAGACTGTGTGTGTGTGTGTATTGAGGCCGGTGCTGTGGTCCAGACTGTGTGTGTGTGTGTGTGTATTGAGGCCGGTGCTGTGGTCCAGACTGTGTGTGTGTGTGTGTATTGAGGCCGGTGCTGTGGTCCAGACTGTGTGTGTGTGTGTGTGTATTGAGGCCGGTGCTGTGGTCCAGACTGTGTGTGTGTGTGTGTATTGAGGCCGGTGCTGTGGTCCAGACTGTGTGTGTGTGTGTGAATTGAGGCCGGTGCTGTGGTCCAGACTGTGTGTGTGTGTGTTGAGGCCGGTGCTGTGGTCCAGACTGTGTGTGTGTGTGTGTATTGAGGCCGGTGCTGTGGTCCAGACTGTGTGTGTGTGTGTGTATTGAGGCCGGTGCTGTGGTCCAGACTGTGTGTGTGTGTGTGTATTGAGGCCGGTGCTGTGGTCCAGACTGTGTGTGTGTGTGTGTATTGAGGCCGGTGCTGTGGTCCAGACTGTGTGTTCCGGACTGTGTGTGTGTATTGAGGCCGGTGCTGTGGTCCAGACTGTGTGTGTGTGTGTGTGTATTGAGGCCGGTGCTGTGGTCCAGACTGTGTGTGTGTGTGTGAATTGAGGCCGGTGCTGTGGTCCAGACTGTGTGTGTGTGTGTGTATTGAGGCCGGTGCTGTGGTCCAGACTGTGTGTGTGTGTGTATGAATTGAGGCCGGTGCTGTGGTCCGGACTGTGTGTGTGTGTGTGTATTGAGGCCGGTGCTGTGGTCCAGACTGTGTGTGTGTGTGTATTGAGGCCGGTGCTGTGGTCCAGACTGTGTGTGTGTGTGTATTGAGGCCGGTGCTGTGGTCCAGACTGTGTGTGTGTGTGTATTGAGGCCGGTGCTGTGGTCCAGACTGTCTGTGTGTGTGTATTGAGGCCGGTGCTGTGGTCCAGACTGTCTGTGTGTGTGTATTGAGGCCGGTGCTGTGGTCCAGACTGTGTGTGTGTGTGTGTATTGAGGCCGGTGCTGTGGTCCAGACTGTGTGTGTGTGTGTATTGAGGCCGGTGCTGTGGTCCAGACTGTGTGTGTGTGTGTGTGAATTGAGGCCGGTGCTGTGGTCCAGACTGTCTGTGTGTGTGTATTGAGGCCGGTGCTGTGGTCCAGACTGTCTGTGTGTGTGTATTGAGGCCGGTGCTGTGGTCCAGACTGTGTGTGTGTGTGTATTGAGGCCGGTGCTGTGGTCCAGACTGTGTGTGTGTGTGTATTGAGGCCGGTGCTGTGGTCCAGACTGTGTGTGTGTGTGTATTGAGGCCGGTGCTGTGGTCCAGACTGTGTGTGTGTGTGTATTGAGGCCGGTGCTGTGGTCCAGACTGTGTGTGTGTGTGTGTATTGAGGCCGGTGCTGTGGTCCAGACTGTGTGTGTGTGTGTGTATTGAGGCCGGTGCTGTGGTCCAGACTGTGTGTGTGTGTGTGTATTGAGGCCGGTGCTGTGGTCCAGACTGTGTGTGTGTGTGTGTATTGAGGCCGGTGCTGTGGTCCAGACTGTGTGTGTGTGTGTGTGTATTGAGGCCGGTGCTGTGGTCCAGACTGTGTGTGTGTGTGTGTTGAGGCCGGTGCTGTGGTCCAGACTGTGTGTGTGTGTGTGTATTGAGGCCGGTGCTGTGGTCCAGACTGTGTGTGTGTGTGTGTATTGAGGCCGGTGCTGTGGTCCAGACTGTGTGTGTGTGTGTGTATTGAGGCCGGTGCTGTGGTCCAGACTGTGTGTGTGTGTGTGTATTGAGGCCGGTGCTGTGGTCCAGACTGTGTGTGTGTGTGTGTATTGAGGCCGGTGCTGTGGTCCAGACTGTGTGTGTGTGTGTGTGTATTGAGGCCGGTGCTGTGGTCCAGACTGTGTGTGTGTGTATTGAGGCCGGTGCTGTGGTCCAGACTGTGTGTGTGTGTGTATTGAGGCCGGTGCTGTGGTCCAGACTGTGTGTGTGTGTGTGATTGAGGCCGGTGCTGTGGTCCAGACTGTGTGTGTGTGTGTATTGAGGCCGGTGCTGTGGTCCAGACTGTCTGTGTGTGTGTATTGAGGCCGGTGCTGTGGTCCAGACTGTGTGTGTGTGTGTGTATTGAGGCCGGTGCTGTGGTCCAGACTGTGTGTGTGTGTGTATTGAGGCCGGTGCTGTGGTCCAGACTGTGTGTGTGTGTGTGATTGAGGCCGGTGCTGTGGTCCAGACTGTGTGTGTGTGTGTGTATTGAGGCCGGTGCTGTGGTCCAGACTGTGTGTGTGTGTGTATTGAGGCCGGTGCTGTGGTCCAGACTGTGTGTGTGTGTGTATTGAGGCCGGTGCTGTGGTCCAGACTGTGTGTGTGTGTGTGTATTGAGGCCGGTGCTGTGGTCCAGACTGTGTGTGTGTGTGTGTATTGAGGCCGGTGCTGTGGTCCAGACTGTGTGTGTGTGTGTATTGAGGCCGGTGCTGTGGTCCAGACTGTGTGTGTGTGTGTGAATTGAGGCCGGTGCTGTGGTCCAGACTGTGTGTGTGTGTGTGTATTGAGGCCGGTGCTGTGGTCCAGACTGTGTGTGTGTGTGTATTGAGGCCGGTGCTGTGGTCCAGACTGTGTGTGTGTGTGTGAATTGAGGCCGGTGCTGTGGTCCAGACTGTGTGTTTGTGAATTGAGGCTAGCTCTGGACAGACTGACTGCCTGCTCTCAGTGCTGCTGAGACTCTGAAACCTGCCCTGCTTTTAATGTGACCTTCATGAGTGTTTGCTGCTAATGCAGCCCGATAAAATAATTCTATTCACAGGGAAGCCTGAGGGCGTGTTTTAATAAAAATGTATTTCAATGCGGTCAGATTAGCATTGCTGCCCAGGGCCAGGTGGAAAACAAGGAAGCTTTTTGTTCTGTTGGGAGGGAGCAGGGAGATCAAGTCAATCTCCTCTTACTGACCCACCAACCTGTACCAGTGGATGTTATTGAGGCACTGAGCCCTGGAGGCAAGGCTGCAGCCTGGGAAATCAATGTCTGGACTGGTGTGGGGCTGGACAGGACCAGCAGGGGGTGCTGATACACAGTGAGGTGGACTATCCCTGCCTCCCTAACCCAGAGGGAACACAGAGGCCAATGCAGCACTCCCCGTGGGCCCTAGCCTAGGCTTCCAGCTCACCCTGCACTGCAAGCTGTAGTGTGTTTACTAGCAGAGCCACGGGGATGCCCTTGGCGAAGCTCATTTCAAACCGGTGCAACTGATTTTAAAATCTCCATAGTGATAATCTGTTAAGCTAATGCCAGAGTTCAGGTGGGTTTGGATTTGGGTTCGGGTCACACCAGCAGGTTTTGTGTAGTCGCTCCGGGCAATAAGGGGTTAACAGCGAGTGGGAGACACTGGCTCAGGGCACCAGTCTGTTCCAGTTTGGAGTTTGGAAGGAATCAGAGAATGAACAGCAGCATTCTGGACCCAATTAGCGTCAGTACACAGGGACTTGGCGTTCCTGCAGAGTGCACTGGTCGGCTGTTCTGTGTGTAAGCCTCTGTTTCTGGGAGATACAGGAAGGTCGTAGGGAGGTTGTTTACTTCTTGTGGCTCGGGGAGCGTGGGGGCTGGTGGGCTTTAATGTGCTGCTGATTGAGATTTCTCAATCCCAGTCCTTGATCTTTTCCCTTGCCAAGAGCCCCCCATCGCGATATTAGCAGTGTATGTTCAAGGGGGGTCCTGTCTTGGCCGTTTAGAGTTTTTATCTTTCTAATAGCAGAGCAATTAGCATGACGATCAGAGCTGAATTCAAAAGATTTTTTAAATGAATCCTTTTTTTTTTTTTTATAAATCTAGCTGCAGATCCAGTTGGTGGCCAGCATTATTCAAACACTGTTGAAATCTGAGCCATGTGTTCTGGGCAGCATCTCTCAATATAATGAGGTTCGACAGGAAGGAGATCTGCTTGTGATTTATAATAAAGAAACAGGAGGAAAACAGTGTAATTGCTGTGTTACTGGCGTGATGAGGGGTTATAGTGGAGCAGTCATGGAGGGACAGGCAGATGTCACATCAGAACCGCTTATCCAGTTCTCATCAAACTGGGTATTAACGTTATTTAGTTATTGGGAGCATCAGATTGGGCTCCTGGACCGATAGCTGTGATACTGAATTTACAGCCATCGTTGTTGTTTGCTTTTCATTATTCTGTATCAGTTCACATTCAGAGACAAAGCCTTTGTGCTGTGTACAGCGCATCATTTCAGCACTGATCAGACACGTCTCACACAGTCATTCTGTTCCACGCTCTAGACACAGTGTTTAAAAGCTCATTGCACAGTTACGGGCCGGCACAGTGGGATGAAGCTGCAGTTGCATCAAGCCAGTGAGCTGGTTTATTTCAATCTGAAGAGAGTGCCGGGGAGCCATGTCTGCCTAAAACGGGAGGTGGGGGATCATTCCTTTCATTCTGGTTTAATCAATATCTGTTGAAATTGGAAATTTGGTCTCGACTCAACGAGACCCAGGCATCAGAAGCTCTTGAATCAAAGAGCCCAGAGCACTAACCAGAGAGGGGAGGAATACTGCCTGTGGAGTGGAGTAGAGTGGGAGTGCACCCCCTCTTACAGCGAGAGCAGGAATACTGCCTGTGGAGTGGAGTGGAGTGGGAGTGCACCCCCTCTTACAGCGAGAGCAGGAATACTGCCCGTGGAGTAGAGTGGGCGTGCACCCCCTCTTACAGCGAGAGCAGGAATAGTGCCAGTGGAGTGGAAGTGCACCCCCTCTTACAGCGAGAGCAGGAATACTGCCAGTGGAGTGGAGTGGGAGTGCACCCCCTTTTTACAGCGAGAGCAGGAATACTGCCCGTGGAGTGGAGTGGAGTGGAGTGGGAGTGAGAGTACATCCCCTCTTACAGCGAGAACAGGAATACTGCCTGTGTGGTACACAGTGATGTGCGTCTATGAGAGTGTGTGAGAGAGAGAGAGAGAGAACTCCCTGCTCTCCTCATTGTCCTGGTGTCACAGTGAGGTGCATGTGTATGAGAGTGTGAGAGAGAGATCTCCCTGCTCTCCTCATTGTCCTGGTGTCACAGTGAGGTGCATGTGTATGAGAGTGTGAGAGAGAGATCTCCCTGCTCTCCTCATTGTCCTGGTGTCACAGTGAGGTGCATGTGTGTGAGAGTGTGAGAGAGAACTCCCTGCTCTCCTCATTGTCCTGGTGTCACAGTGAGGTGCATGTGTATGAGAGTGTGAGAGAGAGATCTCCCTGCTCTCCTCATTGTCCTGGTGTCACAGTGAGGTGCATGTGTATGAGAGTGTGAGAGAGAGATCTCCCTGCTCTCCTCATTGTCCTGGTGTCACAGTGAGGTGCATGTGTATGAGAGTGTGAGAGAGAGCTCTCCTCATCCTGGTGTCACAGTGAGGTGCATGCTCCCTGCTCTCACTTGTCCTGGTGTCACAGTGAGGTGCATGTGTATGAGAGTGTGAGAGAGATCTCCCTGCTCTCACTGTCCTGGTGTCACAGTGAGGTGCATGTGTATGAGAGTGTGAGAGAGAGATCTCCCTGCTCTCCTCACTGTCCTGGTGTCACAGTGAGGTGCATGTGTATGAGAGTGTGAGAGAGATCTCCCTGCTCTCCTCATCTGGTGTCACCTGTGTATGAGAGTGTGAGAGAGATCTCCCTGCTCTCACTGTCCTGGTGTCACAGTGAGGTGCATGTGTGTGAGAGTGTGAGAGAGAACTCCCTGCTCTCCTCATTGTCCTGGTGTCACAGTGAGGTGCATGTGTGTGAGAGTGTGAGAGAGTCCCTGCTCTCCTCATTGTCACAGTGAGGTGCATGTGTATGAGAGTGTGAGAGAGAGATCTCCCTGCTCTCCTCACTGTCCTGGTGATGAGAGTGTGAGAGAGAGATCTCCCTGCTCTCCTCATTGTCCTGGTGTCACAGTCAGGTGCATGTGTATGAGAGTGTGAGTGAGAACTCCCTGCTCTCCTCATTATCTCAGTGTCACTGTTTGCTCTCTCTGCATAAGAACATAAGAACATAAGAAAGTTTACAAACGAGAGGAGGCCATTCGGCCCATCTTGCTCGTTTGGACTCCGAGGACCAAACAAAGAGACTTTGAAACGAGCTTTCTCATGCTTTCTCTGCTTTTTCTGGTTATTCTTCTCAAGAAACATATGAACTTGATTGGCTTCTCCAAGATCTTAGCTATGAAAGGTAAATGAGATTGGTCTAAAATAGGATGTAAATGAGATTTTATGTAGTACAACACGCACTCCTGAGCTGCCTGCTCCAGGTGCTTCATTATAAATGAGAGGCGCGTCACCAGTACAGCCGAGCGGCTTGAAGCTGCGGTCTCAGCATTGCCATGGGTGCCTCCTCGCCCCCAGTCCTTCAGCCCAAGAAACTAGGCCATGCTGCATCTTTTTCTCATATATTATTTAATAATTTATCTTTCAGAGTAAACCAGGGCTGCTTCATTTTTTATATCTATATAAATACTAATTCTGAACGTACTGCAGTGGAAGAGAAGCTTTAGCAGGGCATTGTTGAATACTGTGCAATAATCGTGTCTGCAGTGTTGAGCAGATGTGTGTTTATTGTGTAGTGTATCTGGATATGTGTTTATCTTTCTCAGTGTGACTGGTCTGTAGACTGTGCTGCAGGGGGGTGGTAATGCAGAACACCTCCCACTCTGAGCTCACAGGAGCTGCCACCTGGCTCCTGTCCTGAAGGAAGGCTGGTTTGCAACACAAGTGTTTCATAAGAACAGAAGACATCCCACAACGAGGAAAGGTGCACCTATGCTTGCTCGCTTCAGTGCCAGCATGGTCTGTTAGCACTCAGAAAGGATGGATAAGACCCCATAACCAGGTTAGTAGAGGATTGAAACCTCTGGGAATCCGTGGCTAGAATGACTGTCCTTCCTCCAGCCGGCTAGCTAAAGGTCTTCTTATGGTCACAGAAAGGGTTATGCAGTATTGTCCAGTGGGTCACCACCCTTTCTGTGAAAAAGCTCCTTCTCCTCTCGGTTCTGAGTATGCCCTTCTTCAGATTGCCCCTGTGACCCCTGGTTCTCTTCTCTGTGATCTGTGAGAAATAATTCTTAGCAGTTACTTTGCTAAACCCCTTGACACTTTGAAATGCCTGTTTTAAGTTATGTCTCTTGTAACCAGATCGAGGGCAGGGCTGGAGAGGGGGCTGGAGACCTCGTAACCAGGTCAAGGGCAGGGCTGGAGACCTCGTAACCAGGTCGAGGGCAGGGCTGGAGACCTCGTAACCAGGTCGAGGGCAGGGCTGGAGACCTCGTAACCAGGTCGAGGGCAGGGCTGGAGACCTCGTAACCAGGTCGAGGGCAGGGCTGGAGAGGGGGCTGGAGACCTCGTAACCAGAGTCAAGGGCAGGGCTGGAGACCTCGTAACCAGGTCGAGGGCAGGGCTGGAGACCTCGTAACCAGGTCAAGGGCAGGGCTGGAGACCTCGTAACCAGGTCGAGGGCAGGGCTGGAGACCTCATAACCAGGTCGAGGGCAGGGCTGGAGACCTCGTAACCAGGTCGAGGGCAGGGCTGGAGACCTCGTAACCAGGTCGAGGGCAGGGCTGGAGACCTCGTAACCAGGTCGAGGGCAGGGCTGGAGAGGGGGTGGAGACCTCGTAACCAGGTCAAGGGCAGGGCTGGAGACCTCGTAACCAGGTCGAGGGCAGGGCTGGAGGGCTGGAGACCTCGTAACCAGGTCAAGGGCAGGGCTGGAGACCTCGTAACCAGGTCGAGGGCAGGGCTGGAGAGGGGGCTGGAGACCTCGTAACCAGGTCGAGGGCAGGGCTGGAGACCTCGTAACCAGGTCGAGGGCAGGGCTGGAGACCTCGTAACCAGGTCAAGGGCAGGGCTGGAGACCTCGTAACCAGGTCGAGGGCAGGGCTGGAGACCTCGTAACCAGGTCGAGGGCAGGGCTGGAGAGGGGGCTGGAGACCTCGTAACCAGGTCGAGGGCAGGGCTGGAGACCTCGTAACCAGGTCGAGGGCAGGGCTGGAGACCTCGAAACCAGGTCGAGGGCAGGACTGGAGACCTCGTAACCAGGTCAAGGGCAGGGCTGGAGACCTCACAACCAGGCCGAGGGAAGGGCTGGAGACCTCGTAACCAGGTCGAGGGCAGGGCTGGAGACCTCATAACCAGGTCGAGGGCAGGGCTGGAGACCTCATAACCAGGTCAAGGGCAGGGCTGGAGACCTCGTAACCAGGTCGAGGGCAGGGCTGGAGACCTCGTAACCAGGTCGAGGGCAGGGCTGGAGACCTCATAACCAGGTCGAGGGCTGGAGGGCTGGAGACCTCGAAACCAGGTCGAGGGCAGGACTGGAGACCTCAAACCAGGTCGAGGGCAGGGCTGGAGACCTCGTAACCAGGTCGAGGGCAGGGCTGGAGACCTCGTAACCAGGTCGAGGGCAGGGCTGGAGACCTCGTAACCAGGTCAAGGGCAGGGCTGGAGACCTCGAAACCAGGTCGAGGGCAGGACTGGAGACCTCATAACCAGGTCAAGGACAGGGCTGGAGAGGGGGCTGGAGACCTCATAACCAGGCCAAGGGCAGGGCTGGAGACCTCACCTCGAAACCAGGCCGAGGGAAGGGCTGGAGACCTCGTAACCAGGTCGAGGGCAGGGCTGGAGACCTCATAACCAGGTCGAGGGCAGGGCTGGAGACCTCATAACCAGGCCGAGGGCAGGGCTGGAGACCTCATAACCAGGTCAAGGGCAGGGCTGGAGAGGGGGCTGGAGACCTCGAAACCAGGTCGAGGGCAGGGCTGGAGACCTCATAACCAGGTCGAGGGCAGGGCTGGAGAGGGGGCTGGAGACCTCGTAACCAGGTCAAGGGCAGGGCTGGAGACCTCGTAACCAGGTCGAGGGCAGGGCTGGAGAGGGGGCTGGAGACCTCGTAACCAGGTCAAGGGCAGGGCTGGAGACCTCGTAACCAGGTCGAGGGCAGGGCTGGAGACCTCGTAACCAGGTCGAGGGCAGGGCTGGAGACCTCGTAACCAGGTCGAGGGCAGGGCTGGAGAGGGGGCTGGAGACCTCGTAACCAGGTCGAGGGCAGGGGGGCTGGAGACCTCGTAACCAGGTCAAGGGCAGGGCTGGAGAGGGGGCTGGAGACCTCGTAACCAGGTCGAGGGCAGGGCTGGAGACCTCGTAACCAGGTCGAGGGCAGGGCTGGAGACCTCGTAACCAGGTCGAGGGCAGGGCTGGAGACCTCGTAACCAGGTCGAGGGCAGGGCTGGAGACCTCGTAACCAGGTCGAGGGCAGGGCTGGAGACCTCATAACCAGGTCGAGGGCAGGGCTGGAGACCTCATAACCAGGTCGAGGGCAGGGGGGCTGGAGACCTCGTAACCAGGTCGGGCAGGGCAGGGCTGGAGACCTCGTAACCAGGTCGAGGGCAGGGCTGGAGACCTCATAACCAGGTCAAGGGCAGGGCTGGAGAGGGGGCTGGAGACCTCGTAACCAGGTCGAGGGCAGGGCTGGAGACCTCGTAACCAGGTCGAGGGCAGGGCTGGAGACCTCATAACCAGGTCGAGGGCAGGGCTGGAGACCTCGTAACCAGGTCAAGGGCAGGGCTGGAGACCTCGTAACCAGGTCGAGGGCAGGGCTGGAGACCTCGTAACCAGGTCGAGGGCAGGGCTGGAGAGGGGGCTGGAGACCTCGTAACCAGGTCGAGGGCAGGGCTGGAGACCTCGTAACCAGGTCGAGGGCAGGGCTGGACCTCGTAACCAGGTCGAGGGTAGGGCTGGAGACCTCGTAACCAGGTCGAGGGCAGGGCTGGAGACCTCGTAACCAGGTCGAGGGCAGGGCTGGAGACCTCGTAACCAGGTCGAGGGCAGGGCTGGAGAGGGGGGCTGGAGACCTCGTAACCAGGTCGAGGGCAGGGCTGGAGACCTCGTAACCAGGTCGAGGGCAGGGCTGGAGAGGGGTTGGAGACCTCGTAACCAGGTCAAGGGCAGGGCTGGAGACCTCGTAACCAGGTCGAGGGCAGGGCTGGAGACCTCGTAACCAGGTCGAGGGCAGGGCTGGAGACCTCGTAACCAGGTCGAGGGCAGGGCTGGAGAGGGGGCTGGAGACCTCGTAACCAGGTCAAGGGCAGGGCTGGAGACCTCGTAACCAGGTCAAGGGCAGGGCTGGAGACCTCGTAACCAGGTCGAGGGCAGGGCTGGAGACCTCATAACCAGGTCGAGGGCAGGGCTGGAGACCTCAACCAGGTCGAGGGCAGGGCTGGAGACCTCGTAACCAGGTCAAGGGCAGGGCTGGAGACCTCGTAACCAGGTCGAGGGCAGGGCTGGAGACCTCGGAGAGGGCAGGCTGGAGACCTCATAACCAGGTCGAGGGCAGGGCTGGAGACCTCATAACCAGGTCGAGGGCAGGGCTGGAGAGGGGGCTGGAGACCTCATAACCAGGTCGAGGGCAGGGCTGGAGACCTCATAACCAGGTCGAGGGCAGGGCTGGAGACCTCGGGTCGAGGGCAGGGGCTGGAGACCTCGTAACCAGGTCAAGGGCAGGGCTGGAGAGGGGGCTGGAGACCTCGTAACCAGGTCAAGGGCAGGGCTGGAGACCTCGTAACCAGGTCGAGGGCAGGGCTGGAGACCTCGTAACCAGGTCGAGGGCAGGGCTGGAGACCTCGTAACCAGGTCGAGGGCAGGGCTGGAGACCTCGTAACCAGGTCGAGGGCAGGGCTGGAGACCTCGTAACCAGGTCGAGGGCAGGGCTGGAGACCTCGTAACCAGGTCGAGGGCAGGGCTGGAGACCTCGTAACCAGGTCGAGGGCAGGGCTGGAGACCTCGAAACCAGGTCGAGGGCAGGACTGGAGACCTCATAACCAGGTCAAGGGCAGGGCTGGAGAGGGGGCTGGAGACCTCGTAACCAGGTCGAGGGCAGGGCTGGAGACCTCGTAACCAGGTCGAGGGCAGGGCTGGAGACCTGGAGACCTCGAAACCAGGTCGAGGGCAGGGCTGGAGACCTCGTAACCAGGTCAAGGGCAGGGCTGGAGAGGGGGCTGGAGACCTCGTAACCAGGTCAAGGGCAGGGCTGGAGACCTCGTAACCAGGTCGAGGGCAGGGCTGGAGAGAGGGGGGGCTGGAGACCTCGTAACCAGGTCGAGGGCAGGGCTGGAGACCTCATAACCAGGTCGAGGGCAGGGCTGGAGACCTCGTAACCAGGTCGAGGGCAGGGCTGGAGACCTCGTAACCAGGTCGGGCAGGGCTGGAGGGGGGCTGGAGACCTCGTAACCAGGTCGAGGGCAGGGGAGAGGGGGCTGGAGACCTCGTAACCAGGTCGAGGGCAGGGCTGGAGACCTCGTAACCAGGTCGAGGGCAGGGCTGGAGAGGGGGCTGGAGACCTCGTAACCAGGTCGAGGGCAGGGCTGGAGACCTCATAACCAGGTCAAGGGCAGGGCTGGAGACCTCGTAACCAGGTCATGGGCAGGGCTGGAGACCTCGTAACCAGGTCGAGGGCAGGGCTGGAGACCTCATAACCAGGTCGAGGGCAGGGCTGGAGACCTCGTAACCAGGTCGAGGGCAGGGCTGGAGACCTCGTAACCAGGTCGAGGGCAGGGCTGGAGACCTCGTAACCAGGTCAAGGGCAGGGCTGGAGACCTCGTAACCAGGTCAAGAGGGCAGGGCTGGAGACCTTGTAACCAGGTTGAGGGCAGGGCTGGAGACCTCGTAACCAGGTCGAGGGCAGGGGCAGGACTGGAGACCTCGAAACCAGATCGAGGGCAGGACTGGAGACCTCATAACCAGGTTGAGGGCAGGGCTGGAGACCTCGTAACCAGGTCAAGGGCAGGACTGGAGAGGGGGCTGGAGACCTCATAACCAGGCCAAGGGCAGGGCTGGAGACCTCACAACCAGGCCGAGGGAAGGGCTAGAGACCTCGAAACCAGGTCGAGGGCAGGACTGGAGACCTCATAACCAGGTCAAGGGCAGGGCTGGAGACCTCGTAACCAGGTCGAGGGCAGGGCTGGAGACCTCATAACCAGGTCGAGGGCAGGGCTGGAGAGGGGGCTGGAGACCTCGAAACCAGGTCGAGGGCAGGGCTGGAGACCTCGTAACCAGGTCGAGGGCAGGGCTGGAGAGGGGGCTGGAGACCTCGTAACCAGGTCGAGGGCAGGACTGGAGACCTCGTAACCAGGTCGAAGGGCAGGGCTGGAGACCTCGTAACCAGGTCGAGGGCAGGGCTGGAGACCTCATAACCAGGCCGAGGGCAGGGCTGGAGACCTCGTAACCAGGTCAAGGAGGGCAGGGCTGGAGACCTCGTA